>NW_015171539.1:146525-165032 GCF_001447785.1 Gekko japonicus
ATAAGAGACGCCAATGTTGGATCAGGCCAAAGGCCCATCCAGCCCAACACTCTGTATCACACAGTGGCCAGAAATACCAGGTGCCATCAGGAGGTCCACCAGTGGGGCCAGGACATTAGAAGCCCTCCCACTGTTGACCCCCCCCCCAAGCACCAAGATGACAGAGCATCCCTTGCCCCAGAGCCCCTATCTATACCTTGTGGCTAATAGCCACTGATGGACCTCTGCTCCATATAAGAACATAAGAGACGCCAATGTTGGATCAGGCCAAAGGCCCATCCAGCCCAACACTCTGTATCACACAGTGGCCAGAAATACCAGGTGCCATCAGGAGGTCCACCAGTGGGGCCAGGACATTAGAAGCCCTCCCACTGTTGACCCCCCCCAAGCACCAAGAAGACAAAGCATCCCTTGCCCCAGAGCCCCTATCTATACCTTGTGGCTAATAGCCACTGATGGACCTCTGCTCCACATGCTTATCCAATTCCCTCTTGAATCTTCTGAATCAGACCTTTGGTCTATCAGTGTCAGTATTATCTGGCAGTGACTCTCTAGGGCCTCAGGCTGGGGCAGGCCCGCCGCTATGTCGGGGCCCCCCCCCCCCACACACTCTCTGCCGAGGCCCCACAAGTTCCTCTACCAGCCCAGGCCCCCTGACTCTCTGGGCTGCCTGGAGGACTCCCTGTGGCCCCCCCCCTTTCCCAAGCATGCATCTTCCAGCTGGAGCTGGAACAGCTGCAGCTTCAATAAGAATGGCGACCTGAAGAATGGCTTCCCTCGCCCTGTCCACCGTGTGGGTGACATGGCTGCCCTTCCCCGAGCAGCGTCCAGAGCTTCGGCTCGCCTTTCCCTCCTCTGCTGGGCTTGCCCTTCCCCAGCGCTCCCGCTAAGCTGTGGAGTCTTGTGAGCGAAAATTCTACTTTGTGAGCTGCCGGCATTAAAGCTGTGAGCGAGCGGTTTGGCTGCTGCATAAATTAGTCTGCTCTGGAGCCCTCCTTCCTGAGCAAAGACAAAAATCTGTGAGCCAGAGGCTAAAAAGTGAGCTAGCTCAGCTGAGAGGGAACACTGCCCTTCACTTTTTAAAAACGGTCCCAGGTTCAATCCCCAGCACCTCCTGGGAACTGTAGTTCCGTAATGGGAGGCTAGGGCTTTGGAATAGGGCAAGCTCACACCCTTATCGAACTACAGATCCCAAGATGCTTGAAGAAGAAAGGGTTTGGAAGGGCTGTGGCTCGGTGGAAGAGCCTCTGCTCAGCGCCGCCTTCCCTCCGTCCCCCTTTCCCGGCAGGAGAGACGTCCATCTCAGCGTGCCTGAGTTGCAAGGAAGGGCGGGAGCAGGACTGCTCGCTTGGGCTGTGTGTGCGGGGGTGCCCCCCGACTTATTTAAAGGCCTCCCAAATTTAAAAATCCTGGCTACGGGGCCTTTCCCATCACCTGATCCCTTTTAACTGTGGAGGTGCCGGGGATTGAACCTGGGACCTTCTGCATGCCAAGCAGGGGCTCTGCCACTGAGCCTCAACTCCTGCTGGTGGAGTGATTTTTGCATATCTGAATGCCCTGGTGCCTTAAACTTGGTGCATGCAGAAATCTAGCTGGGGGGGGGAGCTTGAGCCCAGCCACAATTTAACATGCTAGCTTTTCCTCTTCTGGTATTGTTCAAGCCTGGTTCACGCCGCAATCACAGTCCAATGTGATACAGTCGAGGCAAGACTGTGCTGTGGGCTTGTGGTGTACATTCAAAGGTGGGTCTTTTTTCTGGGAGAGGAGGGAGAATGACCTGTTTCCTTGCTCGCCAGGGACCAGAACAAGTACAAGGAGGCAGCTCACCTTCTCAACGATGCCTTGGCCATCCGGGAGAAGACCCTGGGGAAGGACCACCCTGCCGTAAGCGCCGCACCGAATCCCGGCTCTGAACATAAGAACATAAGAGACGCCAATGTTGGATCAGGCCAAAGGCCCATCCAGTCCAACACTCTGTGTCACACAGTGGCCAGAAATACCAGGTGCCTTCAGGAGGTTCTGCTTTAAGAACCTGTCAAGGTTCCAAGATAAGAGCAAATAGCCCAGTTCAGGCAAAACTGTTTTTAGGGGTTTTTTCCCCCCTGCCCATCCTAGCGTGGAATGTTTTTGGTATGTGCTGCTGTGGAAGGGATGAAGGTGGGGTTGGGAAGCACACCTGTGATAGTCAACGTGATGTGAGTGCAGTAGACCTTAAAGACTGGTCCTGTGAACTCAGGCAGATCAAGAGAGGGAGGGCAGAAAGGGCTGCCTCAGTGCTTAGTTTTCGTGGCCTTTTTCTTGCACGCCCAGGGAAATGCCGATCGCCACTTTGGGGCCAGGAAGCCATTTTTTCTCCAGGCCGGTTTGGCTGGGGGATCCTGGAGGTTTTTTGTCGCCTTCCGGGTGTGGAGCAGAGTCACGGGGTGTGTGGAGGGTGAGGTATTTGTGAATTTCCTGCATGGTTGCAGGGGGGTTGGACTAGATGACCTCGGTGGTTCCTTCTAGCTCTATGATTCTAAATTTCCGGGGTATAGGTCAAAGATCCCTTGGTATCTGATGAAGGGAGGTTTGACTTTTGAAGGCTTGTAACCTGAAAATCTTACATAAACAACGTAAGAAGAGCCCTGCTGGATCAGACCAATAGTCCCATCTAGTCCAGGATTCAGTCTCACACAGTGGCCAACTGGTTCCTCACCAACAACAGCAGGGCCTAGAGGCTGAGGCCTTCCCCGGATGTTGCCTCCCGCCTCTGGGATTCAGGGGCTTAGTGCCCTTGAATGTGGAGGCAGCGGCTGTTGACTCCGATGTCTTGACGGCTTCAGAATACTCAGCGCAATTTCGCTTCCATGATCTCAGTAATCTGTCCGCGCTGGATTGTAGCTTGCTGTAAGAGTCTGAGGCGTTGCTTGCATGTTCGGCGGACAAACCCTATTGTGGGAGGAAGGGCCGGCTCACTCACTAGGCGAACTAGGCCATCGCCTAGAGCGGGCTGGCCCTTAGGGGCGCCAAACTGCACCCGGCCCCGTACTCTGGGAGTTTCTTGATTATTTGTGTTTTTCATTCTTCCTAAAATGCATTTATTTTTGAAAAATGGTGGTGGGGGGGGACGGGGGGCGCCAGAAGGGATCCTCGCCTAGGGTGCAAAATAAGCTGGGGCCGGCTCTGCTGGGAGGAAGGCCCATCATTAGATCTTTCTGTGGTTTTGCAAGCCAAATGGAACCTCCCGCTTCAGAGGCAGTATACCACCGAATGCCAGGTGCTGTGGGGCAAACAATAAAGGAGGGCTCTTTCCTTCAGGACCTACCTGTAGGCTTCCCGGAAGCATCTCCCTTGAGTGCTTTTGGGAACAGCCTACCAGACTAGATGAACCTTTGGTCTTGCCCAGCCGGCCCCTTCTTCTGTGATGGTCAGGAAGGTGTGCTGTGTAAAGCCCTGCTACTTTGAGCAGCAACCCCGACTCATTCACGCCACCCCTCACTTTGGAGCCTGTATCGGAACCCATTTCCGGTCTTTCCACAATGATGAAGACTGGAAATCGCTTCTTCCATTTTTAACAGAATGAATCAGAGGTCATCCAGGATTCCTGACTTCCCTCTTCTTTGGGGAGGCAGGCTCCTGGGGTTTGCTGGACAAAAATAGTGTCGCCTTCTGAGTTCTTGCAATGTACGGAGAGACTCTTCCCCCCCCCCCCCCCCCCCCCCCCACGCTGAATAATCTGGCCGTGCTGTATGGGAAACGGGGCAAATACAAAGAGGCGGAGCCGCTGTGCAAGAGGGCGCTGGAGATCCGGGAGAAGGTGCGTGGGAGAGCGAGCCGGCTTCGCTCTTGGAGAGTGGGGAGTCCCGAGGAGGAGGAGGAGGGCGTTCCCTTTGCCCCTGGGGGTGGTGGAAGATTCCTGGTGGAGGGGAGCCGGCCTGTGGACTACAAGAGATACACAAAGATATGCGAGAGATTTTGGGGTGGCGGTGTTACAACAGGGACAGCTGTTGAAGTTTGGACCAATTCCTCATATGTATTCTGTGGGATCTGAGGGTTCAATGCACAGGAAACCCAGTGTGACCAAGAGATGCATGCTGTGAGAATGGGGGGAGGGTTCACTGCACAGGAAACCCAGTGTGACCAATTGCCATTCATATAACTGTGTTGATAAGATGCTTTGTGAGTGGTCAGTCCTGGGCTTGGGTGTGCGTGTGTGTAGGGGGTTCTGTTTCCATGGCCGTGGCTTGACCTGTTCTTCCTCCCCCGCCAGGTGCTAGGGAAGTACCACCCAGACGTCGCCAAGCAGCTGAACAACTTGGCGCTCTTGTGCCAGAACCAGGGCAAATACGAAGAGGTCCAGTACTATTACCGGCGCGCCCTGGAGATCTACGAATCCCGCCTCGGCCCTGACGATCCCAACGTGGCCAAGACGAAGAATAATCTGGTGAGGGGGCAGGGGAGGCTGGGGCGGAGTCAGTACTGCCCGTGACTCAGAGGGTAGTCTCAGTCCTTGGAAGCTCCAGGCGAGAGGATCTCTGGCCGTGGGGCTGATGCGCAGTCCTGTCTGAGTCTCTGGGGAGCTTCTGTCAGTTAGGTAGGCAGAATTAATTAATTAATGTATGGCATTGTGTGTAGAATAGCCAGGAGATCCTAAGACTGTCCGGCAGCCAGAAGTTCTAGCTCTTTTTAGCCTTATGCACCACTAGGTGGCGAGCTAGACTTGTTTTTTTTTTTAAAGCAAGAGATGTTTCCGAGGTGGTTTGCCATCACCTGCCTCTGCATAGAGGCCGTTGAATTTCTTGGTGGCCTCCCATTCATATACTAATAATAATTATCATATGACAGTGTGTGTAGAATAGCCTAGGAGATCCTAAGATTGTCTGGCAGCCAGAAGTTCTAGCTCTTTTTAGTGATATGCACCGCTAGGTGGCGAGCTAGACTTGTTTTTAAGGCGAAAGCCGTTTCAGAGGTGGTTTGCCACTGCCTGCCTCTGCGTCATGCTCTTGGCATTCTTTGGAGGTTTCCCTTCCAGATACTAGCCAGGGCCGACCCTGCTTAGCTTCTAAGGTCTGATGGGATCGGGCTAGCCTGGGCCATCCAGGTCTGGGCAGTTTTGTAGGCAGTGTTGAGCTAGATGGAGCAAGGTGAGTGGCAAGTCTTCTAGCAGTAAGTCAGGTTTGAACACCAGCAGCTTCAGAGACAGCAATATAGAGGAGTGACTTCTGGGACACGTTCTTGGGCTTTCCAAAATTGTCCAGGGTCCTCCACGCGAGCTGGGCGATGCTGTTTTACAAATGAAATGGTGGAAACTCTCCCAAAAAGGTTTTGAAGACAAGTAATGCTACTCATAGGAATATATTAAATATACTGAATATGTAAACACATACGGCACTTCAAAAGAATGTAATGCACATCGGGGAATCTCCATCGCCTGGAGGTTCCAGGCCCCCGGAAAGTGAAGTTGACCCAAACCAGGACTAGGGCGTTCTCGGTGGCGGCTCCCACCTGGTGGAATGAGCTCCCGGAAGAGACTCGGGCCCTGCGGGACTTAGTGCAGTTCCGCAGGGCCTGCAAGACGGAGCTAAGCGGGGTGCCTTCCCCCCAGTCTTGCGGGGGCGCCCCCCCGCCGCCACTGTTCCATCAATGATATTTCCAACCATCTACCCCATATAGTAGGGGTAGATGTCGCCCAATAGAGCTGGGGGAACATTCTTCCTGGTGCCTCTGCTGTAAACAACCTCCCGCCAATGTGTGGATGTTGGCCATCTTGGATTTTATGTAAATCAATTAGCACCAAATTTTATGTCAGATATATTGTTTTATCATGCTGTTGTTTGTATGTATATTTTAACCTTTGTAAGCCGCCCCCGAGCTGAATATTGGATGGGGCGGGATATAAATCCCAAAATAAATAAATAAATAAATATAAAATAAATAAAAGTCACACAAACCACAGAATGGTGATTCTTAAAGTAATACAATCCAAAATAGTCCACAAGCACAAGTCCTCCAAGGGGCAATAGCAGTCCATAGAAAAAAAGACCGTCCAGTATACCGTTACTTTTTTGGGAAAGTTTCCACTTTTTCATTTGTTGATTTACACTTTCCCTTCCCGGTTAGTTTTTGTGGGTGACGCCGTTTGGCAGAGCAAACCAGGCAGGACGCTGCATCAACACGCTCCCCTCCGTGGACCTGGACCGCTCGCGGACGGGGGAGGGGTTTCTCAGCTGGAGAGCGTGGCCTTGAGACGGGCGGCTGCCTCCTGACCCCCCATGCCCTGTGTCACCTGTCCTTACAGGCCTCCTGCTACCTCAAACAAGGGAAATACAAGGACGCCGAGACCCTCTACAAGGAGATCCTGACCCGGGCACACGAGAGAGAATTTGGATCGGTCAACGGTGAGTGGAAACCGGTGGTGGGCCACTCCTTGGTTCTCTTTCCCCCCAGTTCATGCACCCCCCGTGGTCTGAATAGCCCTGATGAGCCTGATCTCGTCAGAGCTTGACAGCTAAGCAGGGTTGGCCACTGATGCTGCTCGGATGGGAGCCCACCAAGAATGATGATGATGATGATGATGATGATGATTTATTTCCATTTATAGCCCGCCCTCCCCACAAAAGCGGGCTCAGGGCGGGCTCAGAAGAGATTGGATTTATACCCTGCCCTTTACTCGGAGTCTCAGAGCAGCTTACAATGTCCTTTCCTTTCCCCTCCCCTCCCCGCAACAGGCACCCTGTGAGGCAGGTGGGGCGGAGAGAGCTCTTTCGAGGACTGTCCTTGAGAGAACAGCTCTGACAGAACTGTGGCTTGCCCAAGGTCATCCAGCAGCTGCAAGTGGAGGAGTGGGGAATCAAATCCGGTTCTCCCAGATTAGAGCCCGCGCACTTAACCACTGCACCAAACTGGCACCCGTGTCGCTAACCAGAGGCAGGCCACAGCAAACCACCTCTGCGCATCCCTGTTGCCTTGGAAACCCCATCGGGGTCACCCAAAGCTGGTTGGCAACTCGATGGCACAATGACTGTTCTGATGCTCCCCTGATCCCGTTCCAGACTCACCACAATTTGAAACCGTTGTGGGAAAAGAGGCCAAAAAGTTAAAAGCGATAAGTCGCCTCACGCATACACAAATAAGAAGAACCCGGCAAATGTGACGAAATCCAGCAGTTATTACAAAATATTTCAGAGGAAACAGTGCATTGCACAACCATAACGCACTGGTGCCCGCCTGTGTTTTGAACTCACGCCCTGGACATCAGATTTCCAACCCTCTCCTGTGCTCGCCAGTTTGGTGTAGCAGTAAAGAGCGCAGACTCTAATCTGGGAAAACTGGATTTGATTCCCCACTTCTCCGCATGCAGCCAGCTGGGTGACCTTGGGTCGGTCACAAGTTGTCTCAGAGCTGTTCTCTCAGGGGCAGTTCTTGAAAGAGCTCTCTCAGCCCCACCTACCTCACAGGGTGTCTATTGTGGGGAGAGGAAGGGAAAGGAGATTGTAAGCCGCTCTGAGACTCCTTTGGGTAGTGCAGGGCAGGGTATAAATCCAATTTCCTCCTCCTCCTCCTCCCTCTCTTGCCTGCGGAGCTGAATTAGACCCAGTGTCGACAAGGGCTGCTTCCTGGCGAATGATGGGCCCTGATGAGAGGTTGACTGTCCCTGGAGATCTTGCCAGTGGAGCAAGGGGGTTGGACGGCGCAGGGGATGGCAGCTGGCAGGGCTTATTGTTGGCAACCGGGGGGGGGGGGGGATGCAGTGTGAGGTCAGAAGCCCAGTCGACCGCCATTCCCCTTTGCACACAGCGCCTGCATGGACGGAAGCGACGCCAGGTCTCTTGCACCGCTGCTGCTCTCCTGGCTTGTTCCCCTTGTGGAGGGCAAAGAATTCCCTTTCGTGACCCAGCCACTGCCCCTCTCCTTGGCTAGTCTTGGCTGTATGGGCTGGCACAGAGCCAGCCTGACCTGGCCTCCCCCTGAACTGGAGACTTGGACAGCCTCAGGGCAATACCTTGGATTCCTTGGCTGCTTGCCACACACACAGGATGAATCACAGGGCCATGTCCTCGAAACCTCCCCTTCAGGTTTTGGTTCCTTGTTTTCTCTCTCTGTCTCTGTCTCTCTCTCTCTGAGTGTGGTGTGTGTATATATGCATGTACATACCTATATGCATATACATACACGCGTAAGGGGCCGCAGTGGCTCAGAGGTTAAGATGCTGAGCTGCAGACTGGAAAGCCGGTAGTTCAGCATTTTGAGACCTGAGTGCCGCGTGACGGAGTGAGCTCCCATCTCCAATCCTAGCTCCTGCCAACCTTGCGGTTCAAAGGCAAGGAATTGCAAGTCGATAAATAGGTTCTGCGTCTGTGGGAAGGAAACAGCGTTCCATGCGCCTCGGCGTCTACTCATGCCGGCCACATGACCACAGAAACGTCTTCGGACAGCGCTAGCTCTTCGGCTTGGAGACGGAGATGAGCACCGCATCCCTGGAGTCGGATTCAGCTAGCTTTTGAGCAGGGAAAACCTTTTCCTTTACCTTACATACATGCATACACACATATACTTATTTATTTATTTATTAAATTTATATCCCGCCCTCCCCAAACGGGCTCAGGGCGGCTAACAGAAGAGGCCTATGCCATGATTCAAGGACTAAAAACAGAATAAAACAATCCGTCACATACGAAGTGCCGGTGCTCTAGATATTAAGCTCTTACACGTGGGTGCGGTGGAGCGGTGGGAAGTGCTTTCAAGTCACAGCCGACTTAAGACCACCCTGGAGAGTTTTCAAGGCAAGAGGCGTTCAGGGGCAGTTTGCCATCTCCTAACTCCGCGTCAGGACCTGGTATTCCTTGGAGGTCTCCCATCCGGGTACCAACTAGGGTCAGACCCTGCTTAGTTCCCGAGATCTGACGAGATCAGGCTAGCCTGGGCCATCCAGGTCCAGAGAGATAGGTGCACGCACTTCTTTCTAAGCCCGCTTCTTTGGGATCGACTGGCTTCTTTTCTTAAGCGCGTTTGTGCCCTGTTCCAGAGAAAGTCTAGACTCTTCTCTGAAATGAACCGTCCGTTCAGTGGGCTTGATGTGGGGGGTGGGGGCAGGCCCGTAGCCTGCGTGGGGCTCTCGGGGTTCGCCCTCCCCCCGTGGGTTTTGCGGGCCCCCTCCCCCATCCTCTGCTCCCCCCCGCGTCTCTCCTGACGACAGGCGCCTTCTTCTTCCTCTTGCTCAAGGCGCCACGACAACAGGGGCGGGCCCTCCCACGTCTTTGCAGGGCTGCGCTGAAGCGCGGGTCCTTGCAAAGCCTTCTCCGCCCCCCCCCCGCATCTTTGCAGGGCCGCGCGACCTTGCGAGGGTGCCTCTGGAATGGGAGATGTGCTTGTTCCCGCCGCTGGCTGGAGCAGCATGTTCTCCGATGCAGACGCCACTGCTAACATCTCCAGCAGCAGCAGCGGCCAGCTTGAGTCGGCGAGCCCTGCCGTGGGATGCGCAGAGGCCGACCCACTGCTGCAAGCTGCTGCGGTAAGAGGATGCCCTGGCTACCCACGCCTCTTGCCTTTGGCGGAGCTGCGCCTCGTCACCCTCCTAATTCCTGTCCTGTGGGCCGCACTGAAGCTTTAATGGCAGCAGCTCACAAAGTAGAAGTTTTGCTCACAAAACACCACAGCTTAGAGGGAACATACTGGTGGTGGGCCCCCTGAGAAAAATATGGGTCCCCTGAGCAAAAAGTTGTTAGCTACGGGTCTGGGTGGGAGGGGCCTGGGGTTCTCCTCATTTGCCTAAAAAGACCTGCATCCTTGCCTGTCAGGCCTACTTACTGCATGCTGCACAAGGGTGCCATTCCCCCTCGCCTCTCTTTGTACGCCGGCAGAGAAGAGGAGCACGATGGCAGCGGAGAGGGACGCTCAGCTTGCATTTCCTCCCCTTAGCTCTCCCGATTTGTTGCCTGTGAGCCCGGCCTCGATGCCAGGGAGATGGAAGCCCCGTCTTCCCATCTTCCTGTCACATGACTTCTGATGCCATGTGACTTCCTGTCAGCGTGTTCACCTCTCAGTTAGTCCCACTCTGGAAACGTTGAAGACGATGACTGTTTAGAAGGGCTGGCAGAAGCTGTCCAGCAAGGCTGCTTTGTAGGTTCAGTACCAGTTTGGTGTAGTGGTTATGTGTGCGGAATCTGGGAGAACCGGGTTTGATTCCCCACTCCTCCACTTGCCCCTGCTTGGATGACCTTGGGCAAGCCGTCGTTCTGTCAGAGCTGTTCTCTCAAGAGCTGTCCTCAAAAGAGCTCTCTCAGCCCCGCCTACCTCCCAGGGTGTCTGTTGTGGGGAGGGGAAGGGAAGGGAAAGGAGATTGTAAGCCGCTCTGAGATTCCGAGTGAAGGGCGGGGTATAAATCCAGTCTCTTCTCTCTTCTGCTGAAGAGCCAGTTTGGTGTAGTGGTTAAGTGTGCGGACTCTAATCTGGGAGAACCGGGTTTGATTCCCCACTCCTCCACTTGCACCTGCTGATGTGACCTTGGGTCAGTCGCAAGCTCTGTCAGAGCTGTCCTTAAAAAAGAGCAGTTTCTGTCAAGAGCTCTCTCAGCCCCGCCTACCTCACAGGGGGTCTGTTGTGGGGAGGGGAAGGGAAAGGAGTTTGTAAGCCGCTCTGAGACTCCTTTGGGTAGTGAAGGGCAGGGTATAAATCCAATCTCCTCTTCTTCTTTTACCTCACAGGGTGTCTGTTGTGGGGAGGGGGAGGGGAAAGGAGTTTGTAAGCCGCTCTGAGACACCTTTGGGTAGTGAAGGGCGGGGTATAAATCAAATCTCTTCTTCTTCTTTTACCTCACAGGGTGTCTGTTGTGGGGAGGGGAAGGGAAAGGAGTTTGTAAGCCGCTCTGAGACACCTTTGGGTAGTGAAGGGCGGGGTATAAATCCAATCCTTCTTCTTCTTCTTCTTCTCCTCTACCGTGTTTTCTCAAGGTGTGTGTCTTTCCCCCCATTTCCTTCCTCCTCCTCTGCAGGAGACAACAAGCCCATCTGGATGCACGCCGAAGAGCGAGAGGAGAGCAAGGTACCTCTTGGGACAGAGACAGGAACCGGGGTCTTCTTGCACAGAACCCCAGGGGCCAAGTCGAGACCACCCTTGAACCCCTTTCCCTTCACTTTCCCTTTGTATTCCTCTCAGGAAAAGCGCAAGGAGAAGGACAGCGCCCCCTACGGGGAGTACGGCAGCTGGTACAAAGCCTGCAAAGTAGACAGGTAAGCGTTCCTCCATCCTCAACGACTGGGGTGGGGAGCAAGTGATCAGCTTTGAACAGGATGTTTGGGACTCGAATTGGGGCTGGAAGCTTGGAAGGGGTGGGTGGTGGGTGGGGAGCTGCTGCCTCGGTATTGGCCGGGTGGTGCCATCCGGGCGTGGGTGCTCTGCCAAGCAACAAGACAGTCAGGTGTTCCAGAAGGAGCTTGCAGGCTAAAGTTCAGCCGCGGGAAAGAGAGCCGGTGAGAAGGTGGGGTGTACAGATTCTTACTTATTTGACATGCAGTATCCCACCTGTCGGGGCTCCGGTGGCTCAGTGGTTAAGACGGTGAGCTGCAGACCGGGAGGTCGGTAGTTCGAGGCCCGAGTGCCGCGTGACGGAGTGAGCTCCCGTCTCCGGCCCCAGCTCCTGCCAACCGAGCTGTTCGAAAGCAAGAAATTGCAAGCAGATAAATAGGTTCCGCTTCGGTGGGAAGGTAACAGCGTTCCGTGCGCCTCGGCATCTAGTCACGCCGGCCACATTCGGACAGCGCCGGCTCTTTGGCTTCGAAACGGAGATGAGCACTGCACCCCTAGAGTCGGACTCGACTGGCCTTCGAGCAAGGGAAACCTTTACTTTCCCCACCTGTCGTGAATCTCAAGGCAGTATATGGAGGGTCCTCCCAGGAGGTCTCCACACCTGAAGCTTCCTTATGCTGAATCAGTCATTTGATCCATCAGAGTCCATTTTGTCTACTCAGACTGGGAGCGGCTCTCCAGGGTCTCAGTCTGAGGTCTTCCACATGACGTACTCCCAGGTCTTTGGAAACTGGAGATGCCGGGGATTGAACCTGGGACCCTCTGCATGTCAAGCAGAGGCTCTGCCACGGCGTCACGGCCCCACCCCCAAACACCTGTAGACCACATCATGCCATGTCTGCTCTGACTGGCAGCAGCTCTCCAGCGTTTTATGCAGAAGTCTTTCGCATCACCAACGATCCGGTCCTTTTAACCGGCGATGCCAGGGATTGAACTTGGGACCTCTTGCCTGCAAAGCAGAGGCTCTTCCCCTGAGCCACGGTCCCTACACAGACTGGTGGGGGCTCTCCTGGGTCTCAGACAGACATCTTTCACATCACCTACTGCCTGATCCTTTTAACTGGAGATGGTGGGGATTGAACGTGGGACCTGCACACCCAGCAGATGCTCTACCACTGAGCCCATGCCCCCCCCCATCCAGAGGCTGAGCCCACCCACGCTGGCTTAGCTTCAGCAAGGGGTGAAGCTTTATTGAGCGCCCTCTAGCTGCGCCGTGGGTTTGGATCACTTGTGCTACACGTGCTTGGTCTGTGTTTCAATTGAGAACGAGGGGCAAAGGGTTGTGTCGAAAGGTTACATAGAAAAAGAAGGTTCGGTAGGAGGGATCTGAAGGGAGACATGGCACCACGAGAGCCTTAAGAAGGAGGGTGCGGTTGCTGGGGCTCCAGGGTGGTAAGGAAGCAACGCCTCTCTGATCTGCACAGCTCAGCGACGAAACACCTGCTTTAAGAACATGAGAAGCCAGGATCAGGCAATGGCCCACCCGGTCCAACACTCCGTGTCACACAGTGGCCAAAACCCAGGCACCATCAGGAGGTCCACCAGGGCGGCCGGAACTCCAGAAGCCCTCCCAGTGTTGCCGCCCAAGAACATAACTTAAGGGAAGCCATGTTAGATCCGGCCAATAGCCCACCCGGTCCAACACTCCGTGTCACACAGTGGCCAAATCCCAGGTGCCATCAGGAGGTCCACCAGCGCGGCCAGAACTCCAGAAGCTCTCCCAGTATTGCTACCTAAGAACCAAGAACATAAGGTAAGGGAAGCCATGTTGGATCAGGCCAATGTACCATCTAGTCCAACACTCGGTGTCACACAGTGGCCAAATCCCAGGTGCCATCAGGAGGTCCACCAGCGCGGCCAGAACTCCAGAAGCCCTCTCAGTGTTGCCGCCCAAGATCATAACATAAGGGCAGCCATGTTGGATCAGGCCAATGGCCCACCTGGTCCAACACTCGGTGTCACACAGTGGCCAAATCCCAGGTGCCATCAGGAGGCCCAGCAGTGGGGCCAGAACTCCAGAAGTACTCCCAGTGTTGCTGCCCAAGAACAGCTATGTTGGATCAGGCTAATGTTGGATCAGGCTAATGGCCCACTATGTTGGATCAGGCTAATGGCCCACCCAGTCCAACATTTGGAGTCACACAGTGGCCAAATCCCAGGTGCCATCAGGAGGCCCAGCAGTGGGGCCAGAACTCCAGAAGTACTCCCAGTGTTGCTGCCCAAGAACAGCTATGTTGGATCAGGCTAATGTTGGATCAGGCTAATGGCCCACTATGTTGGATCAGGCTAATGGCCCACCCAGTCCAACATTTGGAGTCACACAGTGGCCAAATCCCAGGTGCCATCAGGAGGCCCAGCAGTGGGGCCAGAACTCCAGAAGTACTCCCAGTGTTGCTGCCCAAGAACAGCTATGTTGGATCAGGCTAATGTTGGATCAGGCTAATGGCCCACTATGTTGGATCAGGCTAATGGCCCACCCAGTCCAACATTTGGAGTCACACAGTGGCCAAATCCCAGGTGCCATCAGGAGGCCCAGCAGTGGGGCCAGAACTCCAGAAGTACTCCCAGTGTTGCTGCCCAAGAACAGCTATGTTGGATCAGGCTAATGTTGGATCAGGCTAATGGCCCACTATGTTGGATCAGGCTAATGGCCCACCCAGTCCAACATTTGGAGTCACACAGTGGCCAAATCCCAGGTGCCATCAGGAGGCCCAGCAGTGGGGCCAGAACTCCAGAAGTACTCCCAGTGTTGCTGCCCAAGAACAGCTATGTTGGATCAGGCTAATGTTGGATCAGGCTAATGGCCCACTATGTTGGATCAGGCTAATGGCCCACCCAGTCCAACATTTGGAGTCACACAGTGGCCAAATCCCAGGTGCCATCAGGAGGCCCAGCAGTGGGGCCAGAACTCCAGAAGTACTCCCAGTGTTGCTGCCCAAGAACAGCTATGTTGGATCAGGCTAATGTTGGATCAGGCTAATGGCCCACTATGTTGGATCAGGCTAATGGCCCACCCAGTCCAACATTTGGAGTCACACAGTGGCCAAATCCCAGGTGCCATCAGGAGGCCCAGCAGTGGGGCCAGAACTCCAGAAGTACTCCCAGTGTTGCTGCCCAAGAACAGCTATGTTGGATCAGGCTAATGTTGGATCAGGCTAATGGCCCACTATGTTGGATCAGGCTAATGGCCCACCCAGTCCAACATTTGGAGTCACACAGTGGCCAAATCCCAGGTGCCATCAGGAGGTCCACCAGCGTGGCCAGAACTCCAGAAGCACTCTCAGTGTTGCCAACCAAGAACATAACATAAGGGAAGCCACGTTAGATCAGGCCAATAGCCCACCCAGTCCAACACTCCATGTCACACAGTGGCCAAATCCCAGGCATCATCAGGAGGTCCACCAGCGCGGCCAGAACTCCAGAAGCCCTCCCAGTGTTGCCATCCAAGAACCAAGAACATAAAGTGAGGGAAGCCATGTTGGATCAGGCCAATAGCTCACCCGGTCCAACACTCGGTGTCACACAGTGGCCAAATCCCAGGTGCCATCAGGAGGTCCACCAGCGTGGCCAGAACTCCAGAAGCTCTCTCAATGTTGCCACCTAAGAACCAAGAACATAAGGTAAGGGAAGCCATGTTGGATCAGGCCAATGTCCCATCTAGTCCAACACTCGGTGTCATACAGTGGCCAAATCCCAGGTGCCATCAGGAGGCCCACCAGTGCGGCCAGAAGTCCAGAAGCCCTCCCAGTGTTGCCACCTAAGAACCAAGAACATAAGGTAAGGGAAGCCATGTTGGATCAGGCCAATGTACCATCTAGTCTGCGTCACACAGAGGTCGAAACCCAGGTGCCATCAGGAGGTCCACCAACGGGGCCAGAAGTCCAGAAGCCCCTCCCACTGTTGCCCCCCCCAAAAAACCTCAAAGAATACCGAGCACAAAACCCCTGGTTCAGTTCCTGGCATCTCCTGTTAAAGAGTCTTGGGGAGAAGGGGGTGAGGATGGCGCTTTTCTTCCTGCCCAAGAGCCGCTGCCGGCCAGAGGAGATGAGATGCAGGTACAACTGAGAGTCTAACTTGGTATAAGGTGGCTTCATGTGTCCGTCCATCCTGTGCAGGTCAATAACAAAAGTTTAAATTGAAATATATTTACCCACCTTTTCCTCCTGGCTCAAGGCGGCTTACGAATCACCGTTGAAAACATAAAGTTAACCACAAACGACTCTGCAAAAAAAAATGTCTGCAGAAGAGACCCCATTAAGTATTCTAGCAAATAAGAGCATAGGAAGAAGGAGAAGCGATTGGATTTATACCCCACCCTTCACTATCCAAAGGTGTCTCAGAGCGGCCTACAAACTCCTTCCCCTCCCCACAGCAGACACCCTGTGAGGTAGGTGGGGCTGAGAGAGCTCTTGACAGAAACTGCTCTTTTTCAAGAACAGCTCTTATCAGAACTACGGCTTGCCCAAGGTCATCCAGCAGGTGCAAGTGGAGGAGTGGGGAATCAAATCCGGTTCTCCCAGATTAGAGTCCGCGCACTCAACC
The DNA here is from genome assembly GCF_001447785.1 of Gekko japonicus. Classification (NCBI taxonomy): domain Eukaryota; kingdom Metazoa; phylum Chordata; class Lepidosauria; order Squamata; family Gekkonidae; genus Gekko; species Gekko japonicus. Next base: position 162,351 of record NW_015171539.1, read on the forward strand.
ACTACATCAAACTGGCTCTGGCTAAGGAGAGCCCTGCTGGATCAGTCCTGCAGTCCAATGTTGCATCTCACACAGTGGCTACCCAATTCCTCTGGAGGACCAAGAAGAGGGCAGAGAGGCTGCGAGGCCTTCGTAAGAACATCAGAAAAGCCCTTCTGGATCAGCCCAGTGGTCCGTCTAGTCCATCATCCTGTCTCACGCAGTGGCCAGCCAGTTCCTCTGCTTGGCCAACAATATGACATAGAGGCTGAGGCCTTCCTCTCATAAGAACACAAGAAGAGTCCTGATGGATCAGAGTAATTGTCCATCTAGTCCATCATCCTTTCTCACACAGTGGCCTCAACCAGTTCCTCTGGAGGGCCAACAACATGGCAGCGAGGCCGAGACCTTCCCCTCAGAAGAACATCAGAAGAGCCCTGCTGGATCAGACCAGTGAGGGTCCATCTCGTCCACCATCCCATCTCACACAGTGGCCTCAACCAGTTCCTCTGGAGGGCCAACAACAGGGCAGAGAGGCCGAGGCCTTCCCCTGCTGTTGCCTCCTGGCACTGGGATTCAAAGGTCGACTACCTCTGAATATGGAGGTTCCCTTTAGTCCCCTTGGCTAGTAGCCACTCATAGACCTCTCCTCCATGAATCTATCCAATCCCCTTTTAATGCTGTCTATGCCTGTGGCCATCACTACGTCCTCTGACAGTAAATTCCACATTTGAATCACTCAGAGTATTGTGAGGGCTTGGCGTGATCTGGTCTGAGAAGACGTGCGCACAGACATTGCTCTCCCTTGAGTATGGGACTCCCTTTCAGCCACATTTCCTCAGGATATCTCGCAAGACTAATTCAGCCCCGTCTTCGTAGGGCTTTCATGCGAGCTCGGTTCGACGTCCTTTCCTCAGCTGTTTTATGGGGAAGGTTCAAGAAAATTCTCTATGAAGATAGATTGTGCCCATGTGGGATGGGGGAAATGGAAGCTATTGGACATGTGCTTTTGTACTGTAAATTCCACCATGACATCCGTGTTGCTTATATTGAACCTGTGTTGGACCCCCTTTTGGGCCAATCTGATGAGTATAAAGTTAGTTCTTTATTGTCTTCGCATAATATAGAAATTCTTGAACCTGTAGCAAATTTCTTTTATGAGGTATCTAGGAGGTAAAGGTAAAGGTTCCCTTGCTCGAAAGCCAGTCGAGTCTGACTCTAGGGTTGTGGTGCTCATCTCCGTTTCAAAGCTGAAGAGCCAGCGCTGTCCGAAGACGTTTCCGTGGTCATGTGCCCGGCATGACTAAACACCAAGGCGCACAGAGCGCTGTTACCGTCCCACTGAAGTGGTACCTATTTATCTACTTGCAATTTCTTGCTTTCGAACTGCTAGGTTGGCAGGAACTGGAACTAGAGACGAGAGCTCACTCTGTCATGCGGCAACTCGGGTCTCGAACTGCTGAACTACCGACCATCCACAGCCTGCATTTCAGCAATTCGGAATGTGATCCCCGCCCCCCCGGCCTATCTTGAGGCTCTATGCTGCACGTTGTATTTGATATTTTATGCCAATAAAGGTATTGTATTTGTATTTGTTTTGAATCACTCAGTGTGTAAAGAAGTATTTCCTTTTGTCCATCCTGAATCTGCTGCCTGTCAGCTTTGCTGGATGCCCTTGAGTTCTCGGGTTTTGGGACAGGGAGGAAAAAGCACTCTCTGTCAACTCTCTCCACCTTGTGCATAATCTTCTAAATGGAAAAGTCCCAGCCTCTTCAGCCTTTCCTCCTAGGGGAGGCGCTCCAGCCACGTGATCATCTTGGTTGCCCTCCTCTGTACTTTTTCTGAGATGTTCTTTTTGACCAGAACTGTCCACAGTATGCCAATAAAAAGGCCTTGCAGTGCCTCCTAATCATGTCCAGAGAGGGCACTCCTGCCCTCGCCACATTAAAGGTAAAGGTTCCCTTGCTCGAAAGCCAGTCGAGTCCGACTCTATGGTTGCGGTGCTCATCTCCGTTTCAAAGCCGAAGAGCCAGCGCTGTCCGAAGACGTTTCCGTGGTCATGTGGCCGGCATGACTAAACGCCAAGGCGCACAGAACGCTGTTACCTTCCCACTGAAGTGGTACCTATTTATCTACTTGCAATTTCTTGCTTTCGAACTGCTAGGTTGGCAGGAGCTGGAACGAGAGACGGGAGCCCACTCCGTCATGCGGCACACTCGGGTCTCGAACTGCTGAACTACTGACCTTCCACAGCCTGCAGTTCAGCACCCGTTTTGTATGGCTGGGAGCACAGTATATAAAATGCCAGGCAGGTTACCTTAAACAAGGGAAACTTCAGAATCAAGATATTCCTTCTGCTGTCCTAAGTCTCTAGATGGAAGCATGTTTTTAGTTGCTTGCTGGCTTCAAATGATAGTCCGCCTCTCTTGCTGAGAATCAAAGTGGATTATGCAATTAAAAACAAGGCAATAAGAACTAGGGATGTGCAAAAAAAAAAATTTCGGTAAAATTCGGATTCGGGTTTATTGGACCCGAATTTTTTCGGGAAACCCGAAAAAACCCGAATATCTATACCGGTAAAGCATAGATATCCGAAAATTTTCGGGAATCCCGAAAAATTCGGGTCCATTGTAACCAATGGGGCCATTGAAGTCAATGGCAAAAATCCTCTTGAAACCTTGCGGGGGGCTGGGGGGGAGGGGG
>NW_015171539.1:165179-165332 GCF_001447785.1 Gekko japonicus
TACATTTTTTCCCACCATAGAGAACAATGGAGGGATGGGGGCAAACTGTTTGGGGGAGTGTGCTGCGTGTTGCAATTTCAAACTGTACATTGCCAGACCAGCCAGCCACACTGCAGCAGAACCATACAAGTGCCCCCCCACCTGCGCTACCAA
>NW_015171539.1:167670-167837 GCF_001447785.1 Gekko japonicus
GGGGGGGCACTTGTATGGTTCTTCTCTGCTGCAGTGTGGCTGGGGCTGGCTGGTCTGGCAAAAGTTTGCAAACATGCTGTCCAAAACAGTTTGCCCCCATCCCTCCATTGTTCTCTATGGTGGGGAAAAAAGTAATTTTTTTCCCACCATAGAGAACAATGGGATGG
>NW_015171539.1:168114-180990 GCF_001447785.1 Gekko japonicus
AAACTTGGTGGGTATGTTGGGGAGAGGTACCAGTAAGCACGCTCCAAGTTTGGAGCCTCTACCCCAAACCCCCTCCCCCCCAGCCTCCCGCAAAGTTCCAAGAGGATTTTTGCCATTGACTTCAATGGCCCCATTGGTTATAATGGACCCGAATTTTTCGGGAATTTTTTTCGGGATTCGGACAAGCTCATAAATTGCTAATTCGGGATCCCAAAAGCCGAAAAAAGCCGAAAATCGTTATTTTCGGCTTTTTTTTCGGTTCGGGATCCCGAAATGCACATCCCTAATAAGAACCAGGCACGGCACACAGTGAACCCTGTAGTGTAATGCCAGATTGCGAAATTGGAAGATCGAGTGCTACAAACAGTACAGTGCATGCAATCGAGGAAGATTACGAAAGAGGAGAACGGTGCAGTTAAGACATCATAGTGGAGACCGCAAAGGGGTGAAGCTGGATTATACGGTTGAACAAGGAAATAAAAGCAGTATTGTATCTACAGTGCGTCGTGCCTGCAATTTCAGATGTGGAATGCTAGTAGGGCGGGAGCCGTCCTAATTTCCTCAGGCAGCTCGTTCCACCAGATAGGAACCACAACAGGAAATGGTCAAATAGGGGCAGCTGTTGATCTTACCCGTTTGCAAGGTGTCACCTTCAGAAAGCTTTGCCTAAGTGGGTGACGCCGCCGCAATGTGGGACAGAGGGTTTTGAACGGTATGCAGCTCCCAGGCCATGAAGGGCTTTGTACGGGAGGAGAAGAAGAGATTGGGTTTATACCCCACCTTTCACTACCTGAAGGAGTCTCAGAGTGGCTTTCTTTCCTTTCCATTCCCCTCCCCTTCTCTCCCAACAGCAGACACCCTGTGAGGTAGGTGTGGCTGAGAGAGCTCTTTTGAGGACTGCTCTTGAGAGAACAGCTCTGAGAGAAGTTATAACTGGCAGCTGCATGTGGAATGGGGAATCAAACCCAGTTCTCCCAGATCAGAGTCCGCGATCCTAACCACTACACCAAGCACCATCTTCACTTGGACTCAGCAACTATCTGGCAACCAATGGAGCACCTGCAGAATAGGTGCAATGTGCATTTTCTGCCTAGCTCCTGATAGCGACCAAGCCACGGGTGTTCTGTACCAGCCAAAGGTTCTCAGTTGCCTTCAAGGGCAGACCCACATAGTGTGTGTTACAGTAGTCTAGCCTTGTAATGGGTGGCATGGATCCTTGTGGGCGGATCAGCCAGCTCAGTGTAGGAAGCCATCCTCTGGGCTAAATGAAGATGGAAGAAAGCGTTTTCGGCAGATGAATTACCTTCCTTCTCCAGCCATAATGCTGGTTTGAGTAAAACCCACAGACTCAACTTGAGTCAGTGAGGGCCAGCAGAACTCCATCAGAAGTGGGAAGTGCAAAGACCTTGGCCTTCCCAACCATCACCACCTTCATCTTGTCAAGATCCAGTTTCAACTTGCTCACTGTTAGGCAGCCCAGCACTGGCTTGAGACCTCTAGAGCAGTGGCAAGCAGTGTTCCCTCTAAGCTGAGTTAGTGTGAGCTAGCTCACAGTTTTTTGGTCTCCAGCTCGCACATTTTTGTCTTAGCTCAGGAATTCACTGCCACAGGAAGTGGTGGCGGCTACAAGCATGGACGGCTTCAAAAGGGAATTAGATACGCATATGGAGCAGAGGTCCATCAGTGGCTATTCGCCACAAGGTATAGATAGGGACTCTGGGGCAAGTGATGCTCTGTCTTCTTGGTGCTTGGGGGGGGGGGGGCAAACAGGGGGGGGGTTTCTAATGTCCTGGCCCCACTGGTGGACCTCCTGATGGCACCTGGTATTTCTGGCCACTGTGTGATACAGAGTGTTGGACTGGATGGGCCTTTGGCCTGATCCAACATTGGCATCTCTTATGTTCTTAAGGATGGCTCCAGAACGAACTGATTTATGCAGGAGTCAAATGGCTCGCTCACCCCTTGAATGCCAGCAGCTCACCAAGTAGAATTTTTGCTCACAAGACTCCACAGCTTAGAAGGGAGCATTGGTGCCAAGACACCAGGAACAAAAATGCAGAGGCTTGTGTCATCAGCATATCAATTACACTTAACTCCAAAACCGTGAACAATCACTCCCAAGGACTTTAAGCAAAGATAAAATAGCACGTGGCGATAAACTGACTTCTGTAAGACCCCCACAGGATAAGTCCTTCATAGATAACAGCTGAAGGCCAGTCTATATAAAAGACGGGTACCTGCCCCCAGGAGTCTACTCTAAAGTTTGACACCAGGGAGACGGCAAAAGGGGGGGACTGGGAGTTGGAAATGATGTGGGGAAGAATAGGCATGGATTTCATTTATTGGGAGGCCACAGGAGCTAATTAAATGCTGAGTGGATATTAACATAAGAAGAGCCCTGCTGGATCAGACCAGTGAGGGTCCATCTAGTCCAGCATCCCGTCTCCCACAGTGGCCCCAAACAGCTCCTCTGGAGGGACAACAACAGGGCAGAGAGGCCGAGGCCTTCCCCTCATGAGAACATCAGAAGAGCCCTGCTGGGTCAGACCAGTGAGGGTCCATCTAGTCCAGCATCCCGTCACACAAAGCAGCCAATCAGATCCTCTGGAGGGCCAACAACAGGGCAGAGAGGCTGAGGCCTTCCCCTGGTAAGAACATAAGAAGAGCCCTGTTAGATCATACCAATAGTCAATCTAGTCCAGCATCCTCTCTTATACAGTGGCCAGCCAGTTATTCTGGATGGCCAACTACAGGGCAGAGAGGCCTTCCCCTGATGTTGCCTCCTGGCTCTGGGATTCAGAGGCTTAGTGCCTCTAAATGTGGAGGTTCCCCTCAGCCATCGTGGCTAGTAGCCATTGATAGTCTCATCCTTCATACCTAATCCCCTTTTAAAGCTGCTTATTCCTGTGGCCATCGGATCTGCATCCTCTGGCAGCGAATTCCACATTTTAATCAATTTCTGTGTAAAGCAGTATTTCCTTTCCTGTCCATGTTACTGATGAAGAGGGGAGTAGCGAATGGTAGTAGCTTTTTTCACTAGTGTAGTGGTTAAGTGCGTGGGCTCTAATCTGGGAGAACCGGGTTTGATTCCCCATTCCTCCACTTGCAGCTGCTGGATGACCTTGGGCAAGCCGTACTTCTGTCAGAGCTGTTCTCTCAAGGACAGTTTTCTCAGAGCTCTCTCAGCCCACCTACCTCACAGGGTGTCTGTTATGGGGAGGGGAAGGGAAAGGAGTTTGTAAGCCGCTCTGAGACTCCAAGTGAAGGACGGGATATAAATCCAATCTCCTCCTCCTCCTCTTCTTCTTCTTCAATATTAATGTGTATTTTGCAAATTGACTAATTTGCATACATGTGCATATGGATATAACCTTGCTGAAAACTGTTTTCTTGGTTTTTAGGCATACTAGCCTGTCACATCTTCTGATGCTTTCCCTTTTCAAGGGGCAGGGAGACGTCTGTTCTAAGTCCTCCCCGATTTCATTTTTATTTTGTTGTAGCATTTACACCCATGCAGCTGCTTCCATTGTCAAATGGCAAACTGCTGAAAAGCAATGAGGGTCATGCCAAATCAATGACAGAATGGAGGGGTGCCACCTTCATTGGAATGCAGCAGAACAGATTGGAAGCTTTCTGGACAACATTCCGGACGATCATTTACCTGTCGGGGATAAACAATGGGTGGGGGAGGGGCCTCTCACAGCAGATCAGTGCGGGGAATGTGCTGTCGAGTCACCGCTGACTAACGTGGCCAACTCTGTAGGGATTCAAGGCAAGGGGTGAACAGAGGTGGTTTGCCATTGCCTGCCTCTGTGTAATGAAGAAAAGGAGATTGGATATTATACCCCGCCCTTCACTACCCGAAGGAGTCTCAGAGCGGCTTACAAACTCCTTTCCCTTCCCCTCCCCACAACAGGCACCCGGTGAGGCAGGTGGGGGCTGACAGAGCTCTCTCGAGGACTGCCCTTGAGAGAACAGCTCTGAGAGAACTGTGACTGACCCAGGGTCACCCCAGCAGCTGCATGTGGAGGAGCGGGGACTCAAACCTGGTTCTCCCAGGTTATAGTCCGCGCTCCTGACCACGGCACCAAACTGGCTCTCCAGGTCTAATGACCCTGGACTTCCTTGGTGGTCTCCCATCCACATACGAACCAGGGCCGACCCTGCTTAGCTTCCGAGATCTGACGAGATCAGGCTAGCCTGGGTCCTTCAGGTCAGGGCACCAAATCAGTAAGGTCTGAGAAAGTAGATGTTCTCACCCGGCATGGATCGTTGCTTGCTTGTGAGGCTTTCCATTCCAAATAATGACTTTGAGATATCCACGTCCCAACTGATTGAGGGTGGGCACCTTTCTTGAGTTGCACAGGAGGCTTTCGGGCGTAGTCATAAGGGGTAGGATGTTGCAGATGAAGCTGACTCTCCTGCCTTGCCCGCAGCCCCACGGTCAACACGACTCTGAAAAGCCTGGGGGCTCTCTACCGACGCCAGGGCAAGCTGGAAGCTGCGGAAACACTGGAGGAGTGCGCCCTGAAAACCCGCAAGCAGGTGAGTCCCATGACTGGCAGAGACAGGCAAGGACGTCCCAGCAGTGGGAGGAGCGAGTCTGTAGGATGTAAACAGCCACGTGGCTGATCACCTATGGTGAGTAAAAAATATCTCCCTGTGACCAGGTAAGGGAGACTTTTTGCCAGCTTGAAAGAGTAGTTGCTTCCTCTCTTGTGTTTCAAGACGGCGGTGGGGGGGATACAAAACAAAACAAATTAGGATGTGCAAGAAGAATTTTTGAGGATTTTTTCCCCCACTTACGTCACTCTGTGTTGGTATCTCTAATCCCCCTCTGGCTCTTGGTCCTTGGATCCTCTTGCACTCTATTTCTCCGGGTTAATGATAGAGGTTTATAAGATTATGCATGGGACAGAGAAGGTCATAGAATCATAGAATGTTAGAGTTGGAAGGGACCTTGCAGGTCATCTAGTCCAACCCCCTGCACTCTGCAGGAGCGTAGCTGAAAGATAGCCCTACAAACCTACAACATACCCAAAAGATGGTCGTCCAGCCTCTGCTTGAAAACGTCCAGCGAAGGAGCATCCACCACCTCCCGAGGCAGACTGTTCCACTGCTCAACCACTCTTACAGTTAGGAAGTTTCTCCTGATATTTAGCCGGGATCGACTCCCTTGTAATTTCCACCCATTAGATCTAGTCTTGCAATCCGGAGTCCTTTTCTCCCTTTCTCACAATACAAGAACTCATGGGCACTCAATGAAATTAATGAGCAGGAGGCTTAGAACAGATAAAAGGAAGTACTTCTTCACATAAAGAGTAATTAACAGGTGGGATTCACTGCCGCAGGAAGTGGTGGCACTGGCAGCTACAAGCATAGACAGCTTCAAGAGGGGATTGGATATAAACATATGGAGCAGAGGTCCATCAGTGCTTATTAGCCCCAAGGTATAGATGGAACACTCTGTCTGGGGCAGTGATGCTCTGTGCTCTTGGTGCTTGGGGGTGGGGGCAACAGTGGGAGGGCCAGGGGTTATTTCCTGCGGGAGCGCACTGGAGCAGAGCTCCAGCAGTAAAGAGCCCAGGGGGCGGGCACATGCAACAACCCCACCCCTCCGCTCACAGCAGCCCTCAGCGAGAAAGCAGCCAGGTAAACTGCAGAGCCCCTGGGGTGGGGCTTCTGGAGTTCTGGCCCCGCTGGTGGACCTGATGGCACCTGGATTTTGGCCACTGTGTGGACACAGAGCGTCAGACTGGTTCCTCTCATGTTCTCCTTATGCTCTCCTCCCACCAGGGCATGGACGCTATCAACCAGAGCAAAGTGGTGGAACTACTGAAGGACGGGAACCGCTCAGAACATCGGCCGACCCGCGAGGGGGCATCCGGTGCCAACAAGTGCGAGAATGGGGCTGAACCAGAAGACGGGGCGGCGGAGTGGTCTGGGGTAAGAGCCCAGCGGGGCTCGGGGTGTCCTAGCCTGTTGAACCGTTTCCTTTTGGGGTGTAGCTGACTAGAGGGTACCCATTTGATTTCCTTGACTTGCGTTATCGCAAGACGCCAGAGAACAGCGGTTGTCACCCCCGCAGATGTGAGCTTGCAGGGTATAGAAGGGTAGTACACATTGGGGGGAGCAGAGGGGGGTTCTCAAAAGCTGCCTCCTGTCTGGAGTTCCCTTCTTCTGGGCACCCACCAGAGCACAACTCTAGGTGCCTTCCAAGAACAGCTTTGGTGTAGTGGTTAAGTGCACGGACTCCAATCTGGGAGAACCGGGTTTGATTCCCCACTCCTCCACTTGCAGCTGCTGGATGCCCTGTTCTTGAAAAAGAGCAGTGTCTGTCAAGAGCACTCTCAGCCCCACCTACCTCACAGGGTGTCTGTTGTGGGGAGGGGAAGGGAAAGGAGTTTGTAAGCCGCTCTGAGACACCTTCGGGTAGTGAAGGGCGGGGTATAAATCCAATCTCCTCCTCCTCCTCCTCTTCTTCTTCTTCTTACCTTGGAGTTGGAAACAGGTCTTGGCAGCCAAATACACAGTCAAATGAGGGCTTAACCACCCAGACCTGGATAGCCCAAGCAAGCCCGGTCTCGTCAGATCTTGGAAGCCAAGCAGGGCCAACCCTGGCAAGTACTTGGAAGGGCGACCTCCAAGGAATACCAGGGCCAGGAGGCAAAGGCAGGCTATCAAGCTACTTTTTCTTTCTTTTCTGTTTTATCTTTTATTAATTTCTAACCGCTTTCAATACAAACATTGCACTGAAATGTCATACAGTAAACTACAAGTTGTCAGCAAAATCAAGGAAGTATGGTAACATATTTAAACATCACCGAAGAATTTTATGCATCTATTTGCATAACTTACCTAATCAGAACTCTACATCTTTACCCTAGTATGAGTCAAAAGCTGAGGTCGACAACCATTTGTGGAATTTCACTCTGTGATTTAAGGTATTCTACTGTAGGTAGCCAGATTGTGGAAAAATTGGATTGTGCAGAAGGTTGAGAGAGATGTGCCGAACTGTCTGTTATTTTTGCCATGACATACAGATTTCATATTTTTTGGTCCTATTGTGCGAGGGTAGGAGATTTGGGAGATTTCCAGTTCAATGCTATGGTATTACAGGCAGCATATAACAATAAGGAAACTCTTCCTTTAATAGAATAGGAACCGACTGTACTCCCCCAAGTATTTAATAGTTGATCATCTGGTGTGCGAGTTAGGTCTACATTGGTGAATGATGTCATTTGTGTTATGACCGATTAAGCTACTTCTCTGAATGTCCTCCATGCCCCAGTAGGAGTCGCCAGAGGTTACCATGACTTCCAGGCAGAGGCGCATACTTCTTCACCCAAAGAGTGATTAACACTTGGAATTCACTGCCACAGGAAGTGGTGGCGGCTACAAGCATGGACGGCTTCAAAAGGGAATTAGATAAGCATATGGAGCAGAGGTCCATCAGTGGCTATTAGCCACAAGGTATAGATAGGGACTCTGGGGCAAGTGATGCTCTGTCATCTTGGTGCTTGGGGGGGTCAACAGTGGGAGGGCTTCTAATGTCCTGGCCCCACTGGTGGACCTCCTGATGGCACTGGTATTTTCTGGCCACTGTGTGACACAGTGTTGGACTGGATGGGCCTTTGGCCTGATCCAACATTGGCCTCTCTTATGTTCTTGTGTTCTTATGTTCACATACACACAGGTGCACGCAAAAATGCAAAAAAAAAAAAAAAAAAGGCGGGTTTAACCAAGGGCTGCTGTGGGTTTTAATTCTCAGTGCCTTGTTACCATCCTGGAATCTTGGGATAGAACAGGATGTATAAATCAGTCTGCGTGCAGCCATTTTTCTCCACCCAGTGATACATCCATTCTCCGTGCACACGTTGGGACACTTTCCTGCTTTCTTCCCCTTCCAGGCAGGCTCCGGGGCCTTGCGGCGCAGCGGCTCCTTCGGGAAACTGCGCGACGCCCTGCGGCGGAGCAGTGAGATGCTGGTGAAGAAGCTGCAGGGGAGCAGCCCACAAGAGCCCAGAAACCCAGGGTGAGTGCTGAGCCAGCAGGTCCCTGGCTGGGCTCGGCGAGCGGGCAAAGCAGTGCTGCCCCCAGCCGACTTAAGCTACTGGAATGCAAGGAGTGCCCTTCCCCCTTAGGCTGACGGCCCGTCTGGTCCAGCCTTCTGGTCCCTGCAGGGGCCGGCCAGATGCTTCTGTGGGGCTCCCAAAAGGGGAATGGGGAATGAGAGCCAGTCTGGTGTAGTGGTTAAGTGCACAGATTCTAATCTGGGAGAACCGGGTTTGATTCCCCACTCCTCCACTTGCAGCTGCTGGTGTGACCTTTGGTCAGTCACAAGTTCTCTCAGAGCTGTTCTCTCAAGGATGGTTCTCAAAGAGCTCTCTCAGCCCCAGCTGCCTCACAGGGTGTATGTTGTGGGGAGACGGGAAAGGGGTTTGTGAGCCGCTCTGATACTCCGAGTGAAGGGCGGGGTATAAACCTAATCTCTCCTCTCCCTCCCCCTCCCCTCCTCCTCTTCTTCTTTTTCTTCCTCTTCCTCTCCCCCCCCCCCCCCCCAAGAGGTGACTGCCCTCTCTCCATCCGCAGAGGTTCCGTTTGGGCTGACAGTAGCATTAACACCAACCCTCCCTCATAGATCTATCTAATCTAGGGTTCCCCAACATGGCGCCCAGCATTATTTCCTTTGGCACCCTCTGAGCTTTCCAGAAAGTGGAAGGCAAGGCTTACTAATAAATAAATAAATAAATATTATTGGCTGCCCTCTTTCAAATCAATGGGTTTTCCGCCAGAGGGTAAGGAGGGGCTGGTAAGCACTGGGGATTTCCTTAGCGTGTGGTTCCATTTCCCCTTCAAGTTTTCCTTCTTCCTAAAAGGTGTGAGAGAGGTAGGGGTTCCATTCAGCTCCACCTCCTGTGGCAGCCATTTTGGGTTCAGCTCCATCTCCTGTGGCAGCCATTTTTGGTTCAGCTCCATCTCCTGTGGCAGCCATTTTGGGTTCAGCTTCACTTCCTGTGGCAGCCATTTTGGGTTCAGCTCCACTTCCTGTGGCAGCCATTTTGGGGTAGTGCTCACCACTTCCTCTCAGAATTCCAAATGTGGCCACAGGCTCAAAAAGGTTGGGGACCCCCAGGTCTAATCCTTTCCTGAAACACTACCTTAAAAGTTGTTACCACATCTTGATAAAGACCGAACATATGCTGCTACCTTAATACTGAGTCAGATGAGTTCGATGGTCAATTTTGTCTGCTCTGAGGTCATTTACGTCATTTGTGACCTGATCCTTTCCCCTGGAGGTGCCGGGGACTGAACAAGGGACCTTCTGGGTGCAAAGCAGGTGTCCAGCCAGTGAGCCATGCCCCTCTCGTGGCAAAAAAGCTCCATATGTGGCACCACGTGTGAAGGAACGCTTCCCTTTTGGGTCCCCAACCTCTGAAGAATCCCATTTCCCCCCCATCCCGAAGGCTGAACCTCTTTCCGCTTTGGTCTCCCCGCAGGATGAAGCGAGCCAGTTCTCTGAACTTCCTCAACAAGAGTGTCGAAGAAGAGTCGAGCCAGGTATGAGCTCTGATCGTGCAGCTGCCATGCCGTCTTCCCTTCCTCGGGTTTGCTTGTTCTTTTTAGCTGGGTAGCAGAAGGAAAGTGCGGGATTCGCTGAGCATCTCTCACGCTCAGTGTTTCCTCTACGTTGAGTTAACGTGAGCTAGCTCACCGTTTTTTAGCCTCCGGCTCACACATTTTTGTCTTAGCTCAGGGAGGATGGGCTCCAGAGCAAACTCATTGAGGCAGCAGCCAGATGGCTCGCTCACAACTTTAATGCCAGTAGCTCACAGAGTAGAATTTTTGCTCACGAGACTCCACAGCTTAGAGGGAGCATCTCTCACATTCAGGGTTGACAGATGTGGAGGAAAACCTGACCTGGGTCAGCTGGATGGGTGTCATGGCCTTTCTTGCACGTTCCTCCCCTGTCCTTCCCCCTTCCCAGTAGCAGCCTAAGCCCGGCAGTGGTATCGCTAGCTTCCACAGTTGCGGGGAGGGCTTCCCTTTCTGTGGAGAAGCCCAGGTCTGTATGGTTCATTGTCAATCAAGAACAGTTTGCACGGTCCTGACCTGGATAGTCCAGGCAAGATCCCGTCAGATCTCGGAAGCTAAGCAAGGCCGACCCTGGAAAGTTATTTGGACGAGAGACTTCCAAAGAACACCAGGGCCGGGAGGAAGAGGCAGGCTATCAAGCCACTTCTCCAGGGCTTTTTTTGTAGAAAAAGCCCAGCAGGAACTGATTAGCATAACAGGCCACACCCAACAGCAGAAACTCATTAGCATATTAGGCCACCGCCCTGACAGCACGGCTCATTAGCATATTAGGCCACACCCCCATGTTACCAGAAGTGTGGTCATCCAGCCACGCCCAACTTTTGCTTCTTCTGTTGACCTTGTTTGTGGTCAAAACCCAGGGCCTTTTTTTTTGCTGCAGGGACTCCTTTGCATGTTAGGCCACACACCCCTAATGTAGCCAATCCTAATGCGTTTCTGCTGTTGGGTGTGGCCTATTATGCTAATGAGTTCCTGCTGGGAGCCAGCTGGAACTCCGTTCCTGCCCAAAAACAGCCCTGCGACTTCTCTGAACGTCTTCCATGCCCCAGTAGGAGTTGCCAGAGGTCACCATGACCTCCAGGCACAGGAGCACAAATGCATCCACAAATGCAAGAAAAAAGAGACCGGTTTGCACTAAGGCACCACCAGACGCAGATCTAACTATCGAGGACACTTCCCAAGGCTACCCTTCTCCCATTTTATCCTCCAACCTGAGCTTGCAAGGTGGGCCATGCTGTGAGGCAAGGGCAGAGCCGGGACTTGAACCTGGAGCCCCCAGAGTCCAGGCCCAGCATCCTGCTGCGTTCGGCACCCCTTTGGGGAAAAAACCAGTTCTTCAGCTCAACTTAAGGCTCGGGACAGGCACATTTTATTTGTTCAGGTGAGGCCGCCGTGTTAGTCTGAAGCAACAGAACAAAGTTTGCGTCCAGCGGCACCTTTAAGACCAACAAATCTTAATTCTGGGTACGAGCTTTTGTGTGCACGCACACTTCTTCAGATACAAAGAACAAATCTTGAGTCCGGTGCAATGCTCCCTGTAAGCTGTGGAGTCCTGTGAGCAAAAATTCTACCTTGTGAGCTGCTGGCCTTGAAGTTGTGAGCGAGCGATTTGGCCGCTGCATAAATCAGTTTGCTCTGGAGCCCTCCTTCCTGAGCTGAGACAAAAAATGTGTGAGCCGGAGGCTAAGAAACTGTGAGCTAGCTCACGCTAACTCAGCTTAGAGGGAACACTGCCTGCCCCTTTAAGATGAACAAAGTTTAATTTTGGGAATAAGCTTTCGTGTGCATGCACACTTCTTCGGATTACAGATACCTGAAGAAGTGTGCATGCACACAGAAGCTCATACCCAGAATTAAACTTCGCTGGTCTTCAAGGTGCCGCTGGGCCTCGAACCTTGTTACATTTTATTTGCGTCTTTCTTTGTTAAAATCCTTTCACCCTCCCTTTCCTTCTTGGCTTGAGGCGGCCGTCTGAAGCAGGAAATGCAGATGGCTCCTCTGCTTCACTTCCCTCTTCCCCGAATGGTGAAACATCGGATCAGTCGCTGTTCTGACTTATTTATGTACATTATTTACAGTCCGTCTTTCTCACCGGGACTCCGGGTGGTTTACACAGGGTGAGACAGTGCAGTTGACAATATGAGATATTCAGTAACTGGTGCATTAGGATATTAGAAGCCTGGAACCCCCAGAAAGAACTAAAGCAGAGCATAAGTATTCACACGACACATTAAGCGGTACAGAAATTCCATGATAGGATCCTGCTTAATAGTCGGCTGTACCCAGCAAGATAGGCAGGCCACGGCCCTTAATCATTTATCAAAGGAAGTTTGTGAAACCATTTTGTGCAGTGCAGCCCTATTAACTGCACAGAAAAGCCCTCTCAGATAGAAGGAGAGTTGGTTTTCATACCCCGCCCTACCAGAAGGGAGTCTCAGAGTGGCTTACAATATCCTTTCTCTTCCCTCTCCCCACAACAGACACCCTGTAAAGTAGGTGGGGCTGAGAGAGCTCTGAGAGAACTGCCCTTGAGAGAACAGCCCTGAGAGAACTTGCGACTGATCAAAGGTCACCCAGCTGGCTGCCTGTGGAGGAGTGGGGAATCAAACCCGGTTCTCCAGATTAGAGTCCGCCACTCCTAACCACGACACCAAACTGGCTCAGTTCCGTTTCGCATAGTCTGCAGAAGGCCAGGAGAGTAGGAGCTTCCATGACCTCCTCAGGCAAGGCCATTCTGCAAGTTGGGAGCTCGAATTTAGAGCCTTCATCTGCCTTGGAAGAGGCCCTGCATCCTCTCTGGTGTCGTCCAATGCAGCGTTAGATGCTTTCCCATGATTCTCAGATGTGCTTCTATCTAGCGTGTTTCGTTCCTTTTCTTCTTTTATATCCCGCCTTCCTTCCGTTGAGGACCCAGAGCGGCTCACATCATTCTCCTCTCCACCACTGTATCCCCACAGCAACTCGTGAGGTAGATTTGGCAGAGAGCACGTGACTGGCCCAAGGCCACCCAGCGAGCTGCCATGACACAAATGGGGATTGGGACCTGGTTCTGCCAGATCCTAGTCCGACACTGTAACCACGACGCCACACTGGCTTTCCGTCACCTCTTCTCCAAGAAGCTCAGGGCAGCATACATTTAGGCAGGTCATGAGAGGGAAGGCAGGAAGGGGTGAACCAGTGCTTGGCTGTCATGACTGTTTTCCTTCCTTCCTTCCTTCCTTCCTTCCTTCCTTCCTTCCTTCCTTCCTTCCTTCCTTCCTTCCTTCCTTCCTTCCTTCC
>NW_015171539.1:181316-192601 GCF_001447785.1 Gekko japonicus
CCCCCGCAAGGCAGTTGGGATTTTCAGTTGCATAACATACCTCATAGGGGAGAGGAGAATGGGTAACAATGGTTACCACTCTCCAGGTGAGGGCTACAGATAACTCAAACATACAAATGCTCTTCAGGTAGCAGAGATCAGTCCCTCTGGAGAAAACAGTGGACTCTGTCATTAAACCCTGCTGAGGTCGCCACAGGAAACTGACAGAAAAAAAGAAAACCAGGATTGACTGGGGGATACAACAAAGACACTGAAATCTTTCTAAATAGATCATATGCTTAGCAAGTGAATGACAACTGCAACAGGTCAATAGGATAGATACGACTTGGAACTTCTCCTATTGATAGCCTGTCACGTAACACCGGATGCCAAACTGCAAAAAAAGGTCTGAACTAGATTCCGTTTTGTCATTCTGTTGATTGCGATATCTTTTCCATTACGTAGAATCTCCACATTTTGCCAAACCACAGCGGAATCGATGGGGGCGATCTGTTTTTCCCTCTTGTAGCTATCGCAGCTCCAGCAGCTGCTGATGAAAATTCTGTTAAGGTTTTCGTTGACCCGGATATCCTGCCTTAAGGCCATAATGATAACAGTAAAACTTCTGGTCGTATCGGAAGGGAGGCCCCTGTGACGCAAAAAATATCTAAGTTCCAAAACTGTTCAGTGTGTTTGCAGGCCCACCAGCAGTGAAAAAAATGAGGCATTGTGGCTGTTTAATGACATGCCCAGGGTAATGCCAATCGCCACTTTGAGGTCAGGAGGGAATTTTCCTCCAGGCCGCATTGGCCCAGGGATCCTGGAGGTGTTTTGCCTGAGAGCCAGTTTGGTGTGGTGGTTAAGTGCGCGGACTCTAATCTGGGAGAACCGGGTTTGATTCCCCACTCCTCCACTTGCACCTGGCTGGATGACCTTGGGCAAGCCGTAGTTCTGATAAGAGCTCTTCTTGAAAAAGAGCAGTTTCTGTCAAAAGTTCTCTCAGCCCCACCTACCTCACAGGGTGTCTGTTGTGGGGAGGGGAGGGGAAGGGAAAGGAGTTTGTAAGCCGCTCTGAGACACCTTTGGGTAGTGAAGGGCGGGGTATAAATCCAATCTCTTCTTCTTCTCTCTTCCTCTGGGCATAGACCAGGGGTCACTGGGGGAGCAGGGATGCGAGGTAGTTGTGACTTTCCTGCCTTGTGCCGGGGGGGTTGGACTAGATGACCCTTGGGGGGCCCCTTCCACCTTCATGTCCTCCGGTTCCCTGTTTTCAGCCTCACGGAAACACTCTGAAGAAGAGTGAGGCCGAAAGAGAACTTGGCCTAAGGGCACCCAGAGAACGTTGTTGTGGCTGGGCAGGATTTGAATCCGGGTCTCGCAGATCCTAATCTGAGACTCGAATCACTCGGCCACTTTGACTGACCCGTCTGCCGTTCCCCTTCCTTTCTGCTTCCAGGGGTCCAGTAGTCTGTCGGACAGCCGGGGGCTCAGCGCCAGCAACGTAGACCTTTCCCGGCGTAGCTCCCTACTGGCGTGAGGAGCGGCTCGGCCCGCTCCCAATCGGGGCCGGGTTGGAGCCGGAAGATCCAGGAGCCTCGGACCCTTTGGCTCGTCTTGTCACTGCTGCTCCAGTATCGTGACCGTCTGTCCCCGAACGGTGCCGGGAGAGCCCCACCCTCTCGTGCTGGGTTGGGACTCGCCCTGCGTGGAGTTGGTAACCCCCCCTCACGCACGCATGTGCGCCCTCCACTGACGTCTTCCTCTCCACCACCGGCATGCTGCTGTCGGCGCTCTCCATTTGTCGCATCTCACTCCCAGAAGAGAGACTTTCGCGGTAGGCTCTTCACTTGGCCTGCCTCTGTCTTCTCCCAACCCCCTTCACAGCTTCTCGTGAGGGATCGGCCGCTCCTACCGGCTGTCGAGGGACCCTGTCCTGCACTCTTTGTATGTGTACGTGCTGTTGTATGTTGTCAAGGTGGATGGAGCTTTCCTTTTCCAGGAATGCTGGGAATTGTAGTTCTTGGGGGTAGTATGGGAGCAGGAGAAAGGTCTTGGATTTTGGTGGGGTTTTTTGGTTGGGGTTTTCTTTTTTGGGGTGGGTGGGTGTTGGAGAATTCTCCGCATCCCGGAGGGCAAGGACTTTAAAAATTCTGGTGCTCATGGTGAGCTGTGCTATAACCTGTTTGGGCCACCAGACAGAAGAAGAAAAAAGTTGGTGGGCCCCGCTTGTCCCATAATCCACAGCTCCATCTAGACCGGCTGGCCTCCTTCCTGGGTGGGGCTGCTTTGAAGACCTCCAACGAGGAAGAACTACAATTCCCAGGGCAAGCCGTGTGCCCCCCTGACCCTCTTCCCGTGTTTGTGTCTTGCTTAGCGTTTTGTGTTTTGGTCTCAGGGAGACGCCGTTCCTTTTCCAAGCCCCGATCCCCGCCTCTCACATTCCTGTCTTTACGCATTCCTGTTCTCATTTGTGGCCCTGGTACACAGCTGCCTCTCCATCCACTTTGCCTCCTGTGCCCGTTTGAGGGCAGTGTCGTTCGTTCACCAATCTGTGGTCTTCATATCCCTCCCTCTCCAATTCTTGTGGGTCTTGGGGTAGGGGGATTGTCTGTCTGCAGGCGCCCGGCTCATGGCAGCTGGCCAGGGAGGATCCTATTAGCAGATCATACCCTCGCCTCGCTGGGGCCGGTGTTACCATCTTTGACTGCCTTCCTTTCCCTTCCTGCTAGATGGCATCAAGCATAGCGGGGCGGAAGTGAAGGTGGCACAGCCTAAGGTGGGCCCGGCCTGCTTCCTTGAAACCATCATCTCTCTTTTCTGCCAAGCGCTTAGAGACTCTGTGGGGGCGGGAAGGGGCTGCGGGGGATCCCAGGGAGGGGAAGGAATGGGGATAGGGGGTCTTCCGGGGTGGGGACCCAGTTATAATTATGCAAGCAAGTGCTGAAACTAGATTCACGAAACCCTCCCTCTTGTGTGCCCGCACGTGAATGCTCCGTGCTTTTCAGTCGCTCGGGGGACACCCAAGCTAAGCGAAGCTGCGTTTTCTTTCCTGGCCAGGCTCGATCCCTCACTGAATCCGGAGTGAGGGGGGAGAAGACCGGGACACTCTTCTGCACATATCAATTGCCTCCCACCTGTGCACAGAGCATTTTCCTCCTTTTTGTAAAAGGCTGCTGATATGCCTCTGGATCGATGCAGGGCTCGCTCATGTCTCTTGCAGGTTGGGCCTGGTGGGAGCATTCCAGCAGCAGCAGCAGCTTCCTTTGCTGGCATTTCTGGCAAACGGAAAAGCCGCCTCCCGCTGCGGCGTCTCCCCTTTCAGTGCCGTTTCACTGAAGGCCGCAGGGGTGTCGTCCTGTCTTCTCGGATCCGGTCCCCTTTCTCCATCTCTCCATCATCGTTCATAGCTCACTATTTAAGAAATGCAAGGTACGGAACAAGTGAGGGGGAGAAAGCCCTCTTCCCTTATTCCAGCTGGGGGAGACTACCTTTGAAGAGTCCATGGGCTTTGTCCATGTGCAAAGAGAAGCCCTGTGTCACAGGCGGAACTCAGGGCGCTTAGCCATTGCTGGGTTTGGGTAGAGGGCTTGGTAGCTGCTTGGGGGGGGGGGTTGTGTGTGAATAGGATGGGGCAAGTTTTGCTCTGTATTTAATTATGTTGCTGTAGAAATAAAGAAAGAGGAAACTCCTATTACAAGAGAAGGAATTTTTTTTGCCTCTTTGTCCTTTATTGGGATTGTAAAGGCGCTGACTACCCTTCTGAGCCTATTTGGAGTAAAGGGGAGGGAGGTTGACATAATTTCTGTATCTTAAGGAATAAGGTAAAGGTTCCCTTGCTCGAACGCCAGTCGAGTCCGACTCTAGGGTTGCGGGGCTCATCTCCGTTTCAAAGCCGAAGAGCCAGCGCTGTCCGAAGACGTTTCCGTGGTCATGTGGCCGGCATGACTAAACACCAAGGCGCACGGAATGCTGTTACCTTCCCACCGAAGTGGTACCTCTTTATCTACTTGCAATTTATTGCTTTCGAACTGCTAGGTTGGCAGGAGCTGGAACTAGAGATGGGAGCTCACTCCATCATGCGGCACACGCGGGTCTCAAACTGCTGAACTACTGACCTTCCACAGCCTGCAGTTCAGCGTCTTAACCACTTGAGCCACCGCAGCTCCTATCCTAAGGAATAGAGAGTGATTAAAATGTGGCATTCGATGGCAGAGATTGTAGTGATGGCCACGGGAATAAACAGCTGTAAAGGGGGATTAGATAGATTCATGGAGGATAAGTCTATTGGGTGACTGAGGGGAACCTCCACGTTCTGAGGCACTGAGCCCTTGAATCCCAGTGCCAGGAGGCAACATCAGGGGAAGGCCTCGGCCTCTGTGCCCTGTTGTTTTGACCTCCAGATGAACAGAGGTTGGCCACTGTGTAAGATAGGATGCTGGTCTAGATGGACCTTCATTGGTCTGATCCAGCAGGGCTCTCCTGATGTTCTTACCAGGGGAAGGCCTTGGCCTCTGTGCCATGTTGTTAGCCTTCCAGAGGAACTGGCTGGCCATTGTGTGAGAGAGGATGCTGGACTAGGTGGGCCATTGGTCTGATCCAGCAGAGCTCCTCAGAAGTTCTTATGAGGGGAAGGCCTCGGCCTCTATGTCCTGTTGTTTCGACCTCCAGAGGAACTGTTTGGCCACTGTGTGAGACAGGATGGTGGCCTAGATGGACCCCTGGTCTGACCCAGCAGGGCTCTCCTGATTCTTATCGGGGGAAGGCCTTGGCCTCTGTGTCATGTTGTTGGCCCTCCAGAGGAACTGGCTGGCCACTGTGTGGACCACTGGTCTGATCCAGCAGAGCTCTTCAGATGTTCTTATGAGGGGAAGGCCTCAGCCTCTCTGTCCTGTTGTTTTGACCTCCAGAGGAACTGGTTGGCCACTGTGAGAAACGGGATGCAGGACTGGATGGACCCTCACTGATCCAGCAGGGCTCTTCTGATGTTCTTATCAAGTGACGGCCTCAGCCTCTATGCCCTGTTGTTGGTCTGATCTAGCAGGGCTCTTCATATGTTCTTATGAGCCATGGTGCACACAGTTTACAGCTGGGATCCCTGATGCGGTGCCTGTGGACACCTTTCTTGATGCCGCCGATTGTTTTTACAGAGTAGGCAGGACCAGGTGG
This sequence comes from Gekko japonicus, assembly GCF_001447785.1. Lineage (NCBI taxonomy): Eukaryota > Metazoa > Chordata > Lepidosauria > Squamata > Gekkonidae > Gekko > Gekko japonicus. The sequence continues at coordinate 186,462 of NW_015171539.1, forward strand.
GGCTTTTGCCCAGCAAAGATTCTGATTGGCCGTATGAGATCTGATGGGCTTTTTAAAAAAATGTTACATAGGTAACAGTTGCCACCAATGTTCCCTCCAAGCTGTGGAGTCTTGTGAGCAAAAATTCAACTTTGTGAGCTACTAGCATTAAAATTGTGAGCGAGCAATTTGGATCCTGCATCAATCAGTCTGCTCTGGAGCCATCCTTCCTGAGCTAAGACAAAAATGTGTGAGCCGGAGGCTAAAAACCTGTGAGCTAGCTCGCACTCACTCAGCTTAGAGGGAACACTGGTTGCCACCATAGGGCAAGGATCTTCACTGTGTGACTGAAGGTAAGCTGGGGCAGCCATTTTGTGCTTGGCTCTACCTCCTGTGGCAGCCATTTTGTGGCTGCACCCCTCCACCCTGTGTCAGAAGTCGAAATTTCCCCTCAGGCTCAGAAAGGTCTGGGGCCTCAGGTTTACAGTAAAGAAATGGGGCAGCATAAAGGAGGAGGAGTCGGTCAAGGTTTGAACCCTTCTGCATCATGCCTGTGGTGGGTGGATGCTCTGATAGGATCTTTGTTTGCCAAGCATAGTTCTGCTCCTACTAACGTCTAATTTTGGATCCTTTGTGGAAGTGTGTTTCCCCTGCTGCCGATGGGTGGATGCCCCTGTGTTCCAGCTTCTCCACATGATTTCTAGCAAATTTTTATCCTTCCAGAGAGTTCTGAGTGGGGTTCATCGGTCTCCCTTCCTCCGTTTTGATCCTAGCAACCGTTCCCGTGAGGTAGGAGGCTGAGAGCAAGGAAGGCCATCCCAAGGTCACATAGCAGTCTTCAGCGCAGCGTGGGGATTTGAACCCGGATCTTCCCGATACTAGTCTGCTCTTCTAACCACAATGCCCCGCTGGTGCTTATTTGATTGTTGTGTCTGTTGGCTCAGTTCCTGCTCTGTCTCAAAAGACTGGGTTATAATCTAGACATAGTGGTAAATATTGCTCACGCTTGAATAGTGCCGCAATGTAGCAAAGTCTGAATCACAATGTGAACAAGGTTAAAAGTCCAATACAACAACAGTTAATTCCAATTTTCAACCGTTCCAAAGGATGACGTGAGCGAGAATAACGTTCAAGCAGTTCCAACTGTACAATATGTTAATCCATAGAAAGACAATGGCAGCTTCGACTGACGAGCACCTAGATATCATCTGCTCGTTTCAATGGTCGTCTTTCTCAAAGTCAAACCAAAGTCAAAGCAGATCATACGGAGCATCTCATCAGTCAGGAACCAAACTCCTGTATCTTTCAGGCACGGAGCAGCCAATCGATGAATATTAAAGGGCAATAAAGTCTTCTGTATTAAACAACATTGGCCAAACCTGTTAATTTCAACCAGTCGTCGTTTCTTTGAGTGAATAACAGAATTTCAATAATACAACTGGCAGGATTTGGTAACTATCATTTATAATTTAGCCTTTATCATGGCATTTTTGGGTAACAATTAGCGAATCTTGTGCTGCTACCCGGTCTTCTGAGAATAAACCACGGTTTATTCTCAGAAGATCGGGTAGCAGCACAGTTTAGCCGATGGTTTTGAAGGCATTATCAGCTGGGAGCCCCCGTTTACGAACAGTGCTATTTCTGCACGATGTTTGTGGGGCAAAGATGTGCAGGGAAGTAGGGTTGCCAACCCTGGGTTGGGTTATCACTGGAGACTTGAGGGGGTGGAGTCTGTGGAGGGGAAGGGGGTGGAGTCTTGCAGAGGGGAAGGGTCCATAGCAGCCGTTTTCTCCAGTGGAAGTGGTCACTGTTTTCTGGGGATCAGTGGTTAAGTAAGGGAAGCCTCCAGGCCCTGCTTGGAAGTTGGGAACCCTCGTAAGGTGTCATTTCCGTTGCTGTTGAGGTTCTCAAAAGTTGGTCCTAATCCTCCTTTTATGGACTGGTATTTGGCAAGTTAGTGGAATAGGAATATCCCACTTTCTGCCTTCACGGGCAGTCTCTTTGGGCCCTCCAGCAGGGCTATTTTTGGGCAGGAACGCACAGGAACGGAGTTCCGGCTGGCTCCCAAGTTGGCCACGCCCAGCAGGAACTCATTAGCACAATAGGCCACTCCCAACAGCAGAAAGTCATGAGGATTGGCTACATTAGGGGTGTGTGGCCTAACATGCAAAGGAGTCCCTGCTACAAAAAAGGCCCTGGGTTTTGACAACAAACAAGGTCAACAGAATAAGAAGCAAAAGGTGGGTGTGGCTGGATGACCACACTTCTGGTAACATGGGGGTGTGGCCTAATGTGCTAATGAGCTATGCTCTCATAGGTGTGGCTGGATATGCTAATGAGTTTCTGTTGGGTGTGGCCTATTATGCTAATGTGTTCCTGCTGGGCTTTTTCTACAAAAAAAGCCCTGCCCTCCAGTATGTAGTGTGTGAGTTACTGCTGGCTCTGTAGCTGCTGCAGATTAGTTTGCACACCTTGGAACAGGGGTGTCGAACTCATTTGTTACGAGGGCCAGATCTGACGTAAATGTCACTTTGTTGGGCCAGGCCGTGTGTGCCATAAAATGTAATGCCAGGTCCCGGAGATATAAACTTTGTAAAGGACACAGGCAAACTCAATGAATGATGATATTTTTACTCAAAATACAAACAAAAGCACTTGATTCCTAGCGGTGAAAGCAATTGATATACTGGGGAGCCCACAAAAGCCCCAATAAATGTATTTAATCCTATGTATGACTAGGTTTTTTTTCCCCAAGGGATACCATAAAAGGGGGAGTGCCTTATATTTCCATACATACCAGTTGCTTTGTGAGCTACTGAGCTTTGTGAGCAACAGAGTTGGCGACCTTACCCACTATATTTTAATGGCAGAATTCGAACCTGCTTGCGGGTCGGGTAAGACCCCGGATGGGCTGGTTCTGGCCCCTGGCCCTTATCTTTGCACTCCTGCCTTAGAACATACAGAGAAAGATGAGAGAAAAGCCAGCTCCAGTGTTCCCTCTAAGCTGAGTTAGTGTGAGCAAGCTCACAATTTTTTAGCCCTGGCTCATATTTTTGTCTCAGCTCAGGAAGGACAGTTCCAGAGCAGACTAAATCACTCGCTCACAACTTTAATGCCAGTAGCTCACAAAGTAGAATTTTTGCTCACAAGACTCCACAGCTTAGAGGGAGCATTGGTCTGCCATAGGAATATTTGTTTACTACAGACTTCTGTTTTATAGGGTTACCTGTCTGTCCTGATTTGCTGAACAGAGCACCAGAGATGCAACTTTCTCGTCCTTGTTCTGTTTCTAAGACACAACAAAACTTGGTACCATGGAGAGTTTGGGGGGTAGCTTGGCATATTTTTCTTCCCTTAGCTCTCAGTAAAGAAAAGAACAGAATTCGAGTCCAGTGGCACCTTTATGACCAACACAGTTTTATTCGAGGTTAGTGACCCCTGGTTAAGACGCTGAACTGCAGGCTGTGGAAGGTTGGTAGTTCAGCAGTTTGAGACCCGAGTGTGCCGCATGACGGAGTGAGCTCCCGTCTCTAGTTCCAGCTCCTGCCAACCTAGCAGTTCGAAAGCAAGAAATTGCAAGTAGATTAATAGGTACCACTTTGGTGGGAAGGTAACAGCATTCTGTGCGCCTCGGTGTTTAGTCATGCCGGCCACATGACCACGGAAACGTCTTCGGACAGCGCTGGCTCTTCAGCTTTGAAACGGATATGAGCACCGCAACCCTAGAGTCGGACTCAACTGGCTTTCGAGCAAGGGAACCTTTACCTTTTTAGTGACCCCTGCTCCAGACCATGGAGTAGCAGACCAGGGAGGGGGCTCTAGAGTGGGGGGGGGGGTTGAGAGGATGGTTTGGGAGCTTAGCTGGAACTAGGCGGGTGTGGAACTGCTCCGGAAACCACTGAAGCCTCGTCAATAGATGCAGTAGTGGGAACTGGAGTCTATAACAATGAACTGTGCTATTTCTGGCTACAGATGGGAGTTGCATTTCTGAAACCCTTCTTTCAAAGTTCAAATTGGAACGTGTTGCTTTCAAGAAAGTGTGTGCACGTATACAACAAGCATGAACAGCCCAAGCCACTGGTCCAGCTAATGCACATGTCTTGTTTGTGGTCTTTCCCCAATGCTCACTCTAGGGTTGCCAAACTCCAGGTGGGGCCTGGAGATCTGGAATCACAACTGATCTCCGGATGGGTAGCTGTGTTGGTCTGAAGCCGCAAGACAAAGTTCAAGTCCAGTGGCACCTTCAGGACTCGAACTTTGTCCAACTGATCTCCAGGCAACAGAAATCAGTTCCCCTGGAGAAAATGGCCGTTTTTTTTGGGGGGGGGACTCTGTGGCATTAGACCCTGCTGAGGTCCCTCTCCTCCCCCAGCCCTGCCCTACCCAGGCTGTACCCCCAAATATCCAGGAATTTCCCAACCCAGAGTTGGCAACCTTACCTACAATATTCTAATGGCAGAATTCGAACCTGCAGCTTTCTCAATGCAAGGCGGTCAATCTCTGCCTATGGCTGCCAACCTCCAGGTGATACCTGGAGATCTCCCGAGGGCCAGTTTGGTGTAGTGGTTAAGTGCGCGGACTCTAATCTGGGAGAACCGGGTTTGATTCCCTCCCCCCTCCCCGCGCACCTGGCTGGATGGCCTTGGGCAAGCCGTAGCTCTGATAAGAGCTGTTCTTGAAAATGAGCAGTTTCTGTCAGAGCTCTCTCAGCCCTACCTACCCCACAGGGTGTCTGTTGTGGGGAGGAGAAGGGAAAGGAGTTTGTAAGCCGCTCTGAGACTCCCTTTGGTAGTGAAGGGCGGGGCATTAATCCAATCTCTTTTCTATTACAACCAAGATCAGTTCCTCTGGAGAAAATGGCTGCTTTGGAGAGTTGACTCTATGACACTGTGCCCTGTTGAGGTCCCTCCCCTCCCCAGGTCTCACCATCCCTGGACCCGGCCCCCCAAATCTCCCAAGTATTTCCCAGCCCACAGACAGCAACCCTCTCTGCCACCGAACACCAGTGGAAGATACCATTTTCATGAAGGAGGTGGTACAGACCGTTGCCACCTCATTCCATTGAAAGCTGCTGAAAACTATCGAAAGGAAGACCTGGGATCCGAGTATAATAAATGTTAATGTGTAATCTGAATCTCTCCTCGAGGTCCTTGATAAAGCCTCCAAGGAACTTCCAGCCAGGCTCTTCCTCCTCCGGTAATTGAATTCTTACATATGGTTTTGTATGGTGTCAGAAGCATTTCTAACACATGCACAGCTGCATTTCTTTTATCCTCAGGCTATATTTTAACAGTATCATTCTCAAACCTTTGAAGTACATAATTGAAAGGTGCTGGCGGTGGTGTTATATTAAAGGTTATGATATAGATTACGTATTTTATATTATTATCTGCTTCCTGTGTGTAACTGTGCTATACAATAAATAAATAAAGGTATGATATAGAACTTTTAATATCCTAGTTTTTTAAACATGTCGGTAACATAATCCTGAAACAAAATCACTCTATATAGGGTGTAAATATGAGATTTGTTACATAGCCTACTTTCCCCCAAGGAGCTCAGAGAAGTATTCATAGGTCCCCCCTCACCCTATGTTATCCTTACAACAACCTGCTGAGGCAGGTTTAGCTGGAGGAAGCATGGTCCTAGGTTACCCAGTGACCTTCATCAGTTCTCACCAACTCTAGTCCTATTGGAATGGTAACTACTGAATCTCTCCTTAAACAAAACTTAAACTTAGTCATACATACTGAAAAAACTCCGTCTCACACTTTGTTCATAGAACTACTTGCATTCCGGCAGAGAGTCTGCTACACTTTTGCTCATTTCGGTGTTGTGGCGCGGACTACACCTCCCAGAGGCCCTTGAGAGGCGGCGGCGGACGCGTGTCCTCCCGTCATGTGACCGTAAAGTCGAACGTGTGCGCAAGAGAAAGCGAGCGGGCTCGGAGACTCGCTTTCCCACAATGCCGCGAGGCCCGTAAAAGAGGCGGGGGGGGGAGAGAGGCGGGATCGGAAACGGCGTGAATCACCAGGGCACCGGCGACTGAGGTAGGAAGAAGGCCGGGAGACCTTCCTGCTCCGAGAGGAAGGAGAAGAACTACATTTCCCAGAAGCCTCCCAGAGCGCCGCCTGCGCGGTGATAAAGTCGCACCTGAGGGA
>NW_015171539.1:192730-200873 GCF_001447785.1 Gekko japonicus
GAATAGGCTCCCCGTTTGCCTTTCTCCACCGGGGGGGGGGAGGAGGGGGGGAGAATGGCATGAGCCGAGTTTGGCCTGTCCGACCCCATGGCTGTTTCTTGGCATTATGTGGGCCTCTCCTTCTTTGCCCTTCTCTTGCTTTCCCCTTTCTCGCCTCCTCCACCACCCTTCCCTTGTCTAGTCATCAAGGGGATTAATACATCTCCCAGATGTAGAGCAAGATATGGGCGACTGTGTGTGTCTGCGTGCGTGCTTCTGTGTGTGTGTATATATATGTGTGTATACGTATATACATATATGTATATATATACACACTGAAAATGTGATATATATACATATATGAATGTGATATATATATATATATATATATATATATATACATACGCTATATATATATATATACATACGCTATATATATATATATATATATATACATACACACACACACACACACAGGCGCCGCGGGGGCCGGTGGGAAGGTAACAGCGTTCTGTGCGCCTTGGTGTTTAGTCATGCCGGCCACATGACCACGGAAACGTCTTCGGACAGCGCTGCCTCTTCGGCTTTGAGACGGAGATGAGCACCGCAACCCTAGAGTCGGACTCGACTGGCTTTCGAGCAAGGGAACTTTTACCTTTATACACACACACACACATAAATATACTCACATATATATTCACACACAAACATTGAAAATGTGATGGGTTGGGGGAGGCAGGCACAGGTGAAGGGGACGCACATATACCTCTTTAACGTGTCTGCCTCTCTCCCCCCCCCCCCCCCCCCCCGTCACCTTTTCAGTTTGGTTCCAGTCAATGCTCCCTGTAAGCTGTGGAGTCTTGTGAGAGACAATTCTACTTTGTGAGCTACTGGCATTAAAGTTGTGAGCGAGCAGTTTGGCTACTGCATGAGTCAGTTTGCTCTGGAGCCATCTTTTGTGAGCGAAGACACAAATGTGTGAGCCAGAGGCTTAAAAACTGTGAGTTCAGCTCACACTTAACTCAGCTTAGAGAGAACGCTGGTTCCAGTTAGTGCTGCTTGATGGTGGGGTCTCCTAAGACTGTGCGTGGGTTTACACACACACACGAAATATTCATTTTTCTCCTCTGTGTCCAGTTTAAGGGTTTTGTAAGCTGCTTTTGGGGGGGAAATGGAGGTTAACTACTCAAGGGTAGAAAAGAGCAGGAGTCCAGTAGCACTTTAAAGACTAACAAAATGTGGGGCATGGTAGTAGCTTTCGTGAGTCACCGCTCATTTGTTCAGATGCCTTGATGGAGTTCCATTCTGTATGGCTAAATGTGCTGCCTTCCATGGAGATTGATCAAGCTGGGTAGCCCTGTTAGGCTGTCTGTAGCAGTAGAAAAGAGTCCAATAGCCCCTTAAAGACTACCAAAATTTGTGGCAGGGGAGGAGCTTTTGTGAGTAACTGCTCACTTCTTCAGTGACTCACAGAAGCGCCTACCCTGCCACAAATGTTAGTTTTTAAGGTGCTACGGGACCCTTGCCCTTTATTACTGCTACAGACTAACACCAGCTCCCCGTCTTGATCTGTTCTTAAGGGTACGTGTGTAAAATATGTTTGTGTTGCTTAACTAGGGAAGAAAAGAGTTCTCTTCTCTTCTCCCCTTTCCAGCCCCCCCCCCCCCAGCAACTCAAGTTGAATAAAAAACTCAGGCTTTACTCAAGATAAAGTCTTGTTGAATTTGGTGGGGCTTCTTTTTGAATGGAAGATCCAAAGAATCGGGCTTGGAAGACCCTGCACCTTTGCCCCGTGTATGGGAGTACTCTACTATATCTACCTAAATAAATCCAAAATCTTCCACTCCCAAGCTCTACGGCCTGACGCTCGCCTCAAGGGCTCGTCATATGTGGTTGTGTGTTGTGTTGGCTTGCTGAGGAGGGGGGCTGTTTACACGACAGCTGGGGGATCCCCCCCTTTGCATACTATCATCCACTTACATGACCACAAGTGTGTTCTGGTGCACCAGGATGTTAATGCGCCAAGGCTGAGGTGTGTTTAAAGTGCTTATGGGTTATTAAGGTGCATAGGTCGTTGAATGTCCCATTTTCTTGATTGCACTTTCTCACAGTGTGTAATCCGCCTTGTGAGAAAGTCAGACTGTAGATGACATGTGGGAATAAATAACATTATAGGGTTTTGCTTTTTTAATTTAAGGTGATGGGGGTTTTTGCAACGGACGAGTGTGCTGCTTGTCTTCTGTAGGCATTATGGTGGCAGTGCACTGCTTCTGTACTGTTTCTGTCCATTTTTTTAAAAAAAGTGTACATTGCTGTTCTTTTTCTCCCACCCCACCAACCGAGGATTGTATTCGGTTGAGTTGTGTGGGGTTATCCCAGGCCTTTCCCCCTGGCAGGCTTCCTACAGTGTAAAATATGCCTATCTCTGGTCGAGGTGCCCTGCCAAAAGGCACGATGGGGCCTTCCTGTGGTAAGAGTTGCATCAAGAACAGTGCAGGTGGTTTGGGCAGTAGCTTCTTTAAAAGAGAAATTCTTGCCCATCCCTCCATTTTAACTCCTTAACTTCCACCAGTGTGAAAAACCTTTTGAGTGTTTTAAATTAGATAAGCATATGGAGCAGAGGTCCATCAGTGGCTATTAGCCACAAGGTATAGATAGGGACTCTGGGGCAAGTGATGCTCTGTTTCTTGGTGCTTGGGGGGGGGGGTCTACAGTGGGAGGGCTTCTAATGTCCTGGCCCCACTGGTGGACCTCCTGATGGCACTGGTATTTCTGGCCACTGTGTGACACAGAGTGTTGGACGGGATGGGCCTTTGGCCTGATCCAACATTGCCACCTCTTATGTTCTTATGTTCTTAAACATAAAAATGAATGTTTCGACTTGTGTGCCTACACAGCAGCTTGAGGCTGTTTTTTCTTTTCTTTTTATCCCCTTCTGGTCAATAGACCTTTTTAAGGTGAGAGCCAGTTTGGTGTAGTGGCTACGTGTGAGAGCCAGTTTGGTGTAGTGGTTAAATGCGCGGACTCTAGTCTGGGAGAACCGGGTTTGATTCCCCACTCCTCTGCTTACAGCTGCTGGATGACCTTGGGCAAGCCCTAGTTCTGACAAGAGCTGTCCTTGAAAGAGCAGTTCTCAAGAGAGCTCTCTCAGCCCCTCCCGCCTCACAGGGTGTCTGTTGTGGGCAGGGGAAGGGAAAGGAGTTTGTAAGCCGCTCTGAGACTCTGAGTGAAGGGCAGGGTATAAATCCAATCTCTTCTCCTCCTCCTCTTCTTCTTAAACCATAGCAAGCTTCCTCTATGTACTGTGCCAGTGACTTGTAATTCCTCCATCTCCGTCCATGGGTTATTTTTCCCTAGGACCCGGCTGTCGGTTCCATGCACACACACACCTCTGCTCCCCAGGATGCCAGCATGTGAGAAGTTGTTGGACTTTGGATCTTGGAATCGTGCCACCCCCTCTGCTCTAATAAAGCTAATCACTCTGTCCGCGTTGTACCTTTGCATCCTTGCAACACCTCTCCCGCCTTCAGACTGGGACGCAAGGACACTGAGGTCTCCGTTCCAGCTCATATCTGATGAAGGGAGCTTAGGGTCTCAAAAGCTTATACCCCCAAAAACCTTGTTTGGTCTCTATGGCGCTACTGAACTCAGATCTAGTTATCGATTCCAGACGTTACCGATGGAAGGAGAACTCTCTGCATACCTAGAGGTCATCGATGAGCCTAGGGTCGTAAGCAATGCTCCCTCTGAGCTTTTGGAGTCTTGTGGGCAAAAATTCTACTTTGTGAGCCACTGGCATTAAACCTGGGAGCGAGGCGATTTGGCTGCTGCGTGAATTAGTTTGCTCTGGAGTCATCTTCCCTGAGCGAAGACAAAAAAGGTGTGAGCCAGAGGCTAGCTCACACTAACTCGGCTTGGAGGGAACAATGGATCAGGATGTAAGACGAGTCCTGCTGGACCAGGCCAGGGGTCCATTGGTGGCCGAACAAGAGCTTTCTGCTTTCTGCTGCATCTCTTCTTCTGTCTCCGGCTATCTCCCACTCCTAAAAAGTCCAGCTGACTGGTCGCCTGTGGCACCCCTTTCCCCACAGTGCTGTGCAGCCCACAGTGTGGAGGAGTTTAGGGAGGAGCACAGAGTGCATCAGGTAGGAGGTCAAAAGAGTTCATTGGAAGACTCCCGTTTCCCAGAGTGCCTTGGGCATATGGTGCCTGTGCACTGGTAGTCATACCTGCAGCCAGCTTTTGTATTGCCAGGTGAATAGCTTTTGTAAACCAGAAGAGCTTTGTAGGGTTCCCAAGTACTTACCGTGATCCGGCGGGGGAAACATGCTCCCCGGCCGGACCATTCCTCCCTGTAGCACAGCATTCTGTCGCCAGGAAGTGACGCTGGGCGACGCTCTGGCAATGGGTTGAAAACTCGATGGTACCATCGAGTTTCGAGCCCCATTGCCAGAGCGTCACCCAGCGTCACTTCCTGGTGACGTCATGGTGCGGCGCGTCTGTTGTCCCTGCAGGAATGATCCTGCGAAGACGTCTGTGTCCCCCGCCGAATCACGGTAAGTACTTGGGAAGCCTGGAGCTTTGAGTGTTGATTCCAGGCTCCTTTGGTTTGCCACAATTACCCAGTATGGGGGTATGAAGGTTTAGACACAGATTTGGAAGTTTTGTCTATCTTGGACAGTGTAGTTTGACTGGCAGCAGCCACCTGAGAACCTTTAATTGCAGGTGCTAGAGATTATATTGGGGACCTCCTGTGTGTAGTCAGTGAGCCTATATATACCCTGTTTCCCCGAAAATGAGACCTACCCCAAAAATAAGCCCTAGCAGGATTTCTATGCATTTGTGGTATACGCCCTAGTGTGTCTTCTTGAGAAAAAATAAATATAAGACAGTGTCTTATTTTCGGGGAAACACGGTATATATATGCTGACTGCTTTAGGCCAGTTCCAGAAGCCCCGGTTGAGGAGGTGGTGGACAGAAGGCTGTGAGCGCAGTTGTAGGCCGCGGGTGTCGAGGATGGTGCCTGAGCCGTAGAACCTGGAAGTCCTGGATTTGGAATCTTGCCTGTACAGCCAGCTAATTGGGCAGCCTTAGGCAAGCTGCTGTTCTTTTCACCCTCCCAGACTGCAGCGCACGGCTCATACTACTGACCTACTTTCCAAGGCTGTTGTGTGGATTAATGCAGTCGTGTTTTGGGAAGCGTTTTGAAACCTTTGAAGCACCGTGTGATGATTGCAGAGCGCCGTATTATGGAAACCCAGCCAGCGATAAGTCTGGCAGCCAGCCAGCGTCGCCGTGACCTGGATAGCCCAAGCTAGCCGAACCTTGTCATATCTCGAAAGCTGGGCAGGTTCGGCCCTGGCCTGTATTGGGAAGGGTGACCACCGAGGAGGGCCTCTCTGCCCTGTTGTTGGCCCTCCAGAGGAACTGGTTGAGGCCACTGTGTGAGACAAGATGCTGGACTAGATGGACCCTCACTGGTCTGATCCAGCAGGGCTCTTCTGATGAACTTATCAGGGGAAGGCCTCGGCCTCTCTGCCCTGTTGCTGGCCCTCCAGAGGAACTGGTTGGGGCCACTGTGTGAGACGGGATGCTGGACTAGATGGACCCTCACTGGTCTGATCCAGCAGGGCTCTTCTGATGATCTTATCAGGGGAAGGCCTCGGCCTCTCTGCCCTGTTGTTGGCCCTCCAGAGGAACTGGTTGAGGCCACTGTGTGAGACGGGATGCTGGACTAGATGGACCCTCACTGGTCTGACTCAGCAGGGCTCTTCTGATGATCTTATGAGGGGAAGGCCTCAGCCTCTCTTCCCATTTGTTGGCCCTCCAGAGGAACTGGCTGGCCACTGCGTGAGATGGGATGCTGGACTAGATGGACTTTGGTCTGATCCAGCAGGGTTTCCCTTATGTTCTTATGCGTGAATATAGAGGGACACCTACGGTGACCTTTCCAGGTCGTTTTCAATAAAAATCAGGGTCACTTCTAGTCCAGGCAAAAATATTCACTGAAACTCCACAGCGCAGGGTCTCCTTGTGGTTTCTCCTTGTGATTTCCTCCCCCCCCCCCCAAATGAATTGAAGAGTCTCAGGATAACAGCTCTGACCCCGAAAGATGTTGCTAGGTTCCACCCGAGGGTGTGACTGGAGCCCAGGTTCCGATCTGCTGGCCCCTGTGGCTTTGCAAGTGGTATGGCCTCTTTTCTGCAGAAGACAAGAGAGGGTGTCCCTCCCTGTGGTGCTCCATCAGAAGAAGTGCCAGCACACAGCCTCCTGACCGGCCCGCTTCCTGCCGCCTCTCCCCAACGTGTTCTCCCAGCCCTCCAGTGAAGAAACTTCCTTCCTCTTGACTCCTGGCAGTGCTTGCGCAGGAGGGAGCAGCAAGATAGCAAGCGGCCGGCTCCGCTCCAGGGGGACGGCTGGACCACACTGCAGTCCTGAGCGGTCTGATAGAATCGGAAAGGGGCTGTTGCCAAGCTTTACGCAGAAAGTGTTTAGGTTTTAGCCTCTTGAGCTGTGCCTTCAGCTGTATCACGGGACGGATGTCAGAATGGGCACGCAGGAAAGGCCAAGGGGGAGATAATACACAGCAACCCAGTGGGGGGCAGTTCTGTTCAGCTGCTCGGCGAGATGAGCCTTGTCCGTCTCTGGAGGCTTCGCAAGTCTCGGCTGCCATTTTGGTTCTGCCTCTTGCTGCCACGCTGACCATGGCTGCTTGGAAAACTGTCAGAACCACCGCTTGTAGGGAGCTGGCAAAAGCCGGTGAGTGCCGCTGCTTGTAGTTAACGTCTAACGTCAGTGCGGGAGTAACGATGACCCACGGTAAGTTCTGGGAAGGGAAGATGGAGAGATAATTTACGTGCATATTCCACGGCTTGTGCTGTTGTACTCAGCAAGTAGTCGAACGGAGAGGGTTTGCTGCCAGTGGAGGTAGCAACAGCTGCGAACTCAAGACAGCTGTAAAAAGGGGTTAGAGACCCATGAACACACGTGAAGATGCCTTATACCAAATCAGACCATTGGTCCCACAAGGTCAGGATTGTCTACACAGACTGGCAGTGGCTCTCCAGGGTCTCAGGCAGAGGTCTTTTCCATCACCTGTTGCCTGGTCCTTTTACCTGGAGATGCCGGGGACTGAACCTGGGACCTTCTGCGTGCCAAGCAGAGGCTCTTCCACTGAACCACAGCGCCTCCCCAGATTTATGGAGGAGAGGTCCATCAATGGCTGCTAGCCATGATGGTCAAAGGGAGCGTCCATCTACAGAGGCAGCAGACCACTGAGTACCAGTACTGGAAGGCAGCAGGAGGGGAGTTCGTTTCACGCTCTGGAGCAACCGGTTGGCCATTGTGTGAAACCGGATGCTGGACTCGAAGAAGAAGAAGAAGAAGGAGAGATTAGATTCATACCCCGTCCTTCACTTGGAGTCTCAGAGCGGCTTACAAACTCCTTTCCCTTCCCCGCCACAGAACAGACACCCTGTGAGGTGGGTGGGGCCGAGAGAACTCTGACACAAACTGCTCTTTTTCAAGGACAGCTGTGCCAGAGCTTGTTACTGACCCAAGGTCACATCAGCAGGTGCAAGTGGAGGAGTGGGGAATCAAACCCGGTTCTCCCAGATTAGAGTCCGCACACCTAACCACTACACCAAACTGGCTCTTACTAGATGGACTACGGGTCTGATTGAGCAGAGCTCTTGCGTTCTTATCACTGCACCGTGGTTAAGAGATTGAAAATGTTGTATTTGTGTTGGGTATGCATTGCCTTCACCTGTGAGCCTGTGAAGAGCAGAGTGTTTTCAGTCTTGCTAATCAAACACGCCAGTTTGGTGCAGTTGTTAAGAGCAATGGACTCTGATGTGGAGAACTGGGTTTGGTTCCCCGCTCCTTCCTCCACATGCAGCTAGCTGGGTGGCTTTGGGTCAGTTACAAGTTCTTTCAGAGCTGTTCTCTCAAGAGCCGTTCTCGAAAGAGCTCTCTCAGCCCCACCTACCTCACAGGGTGCCTGTTGTGAGGAGGGGAAGGGAAAGGAGATTGTAAGCTGCTCTGAGACTCCGACTGAAGGGTGCGGTACCAGTCTTTTCCTCTTGTTTGCCTTCTGTGGGTGCCAGCTACCATACATATTCTTCAGCATTATTTAGACGGCACTGAGGGTCCATAAACTGGGCTT
>NW_015171539.1:200913-236807 GCF_001447785.1 Gekko japonicus
CTCTGTAGGGCATGGAGAAGGCTGGACCCTCTCCCTGACTATTAGAGATGCTTTTAAAGCAGCCAGATGTCTTGCTGTGTTCCAAAGGTCTTTCTGTTCAGCCTGGTAGGAGTGAACTGACCTCTCTGGCTCACAGCTGGAGGAGAAGGCAGAGGATTAGCTCCCTGCCGTCATGCTGGCTTGGGAGGCACTTGGTGTGTTTCTGAATCTGTCACAGTAGTGGTGAGCACTGTTCCCTCTAAGCTGAGTTAGTGTGAGGTAGCTTACAGTTTTGTAGCCTCCGTCTCACATATTTCTGTCTTCGCTCAGGAAGGATGGCTCCAAAGCAAACTAATTTATGCAACAGCCAAATCGCTCACTCAGAACTTTAAGGCCGGTAGCTCACAAAGTAGAATTTTTGCTCACAGGACTTCACAGCTTAGAGGGAGCATTGGTGGAGACCCCCCCCCCCTTCCAGTGCCTTTCGAAGCACAGCATGGTAATGTAAACCAAGGGCTGCTATCTCCCCCACCCCAGGAGAGCAAAGACTGTCTGGTGAACACATATTAACTGACTCCCTCGGCCTGCTGAAATTTGTATAGCCTAGCATGGTGTTATAATCTTGGCTTGCAAACTGTCCTGTCTTCTGTTCATCATGATTCCTAGTTAATGACCTCTTTTTGGTCTAGTGGAGGATTCAAATACTCCTCAAGGCATGATTGACCCTCAGCAAAAATGTCTAAATGGTGTATCAAAAGAAATCTATGCTCTGAAATTCCGTTTGTGTGTATGTGTGAAATGCAGATCTCATCTTATGTGCAGTTTCTGTCAAGAGCACTTTCTGTCAAGAGCTCTCTCAGCTCCACCTACCTCACCAGGTGTCTGTTGTGGGGAGGGGAAGGGAGAGGAGTTTGTAAGCCGCTCTGAGACACCTTTGGGTAGTGAAGGGCGGGGTATAAATCCAGTCTCTTCTTCTTCTCTTCTTCTCTTCTTATGAATTGCTCCAGTTTCTGGGATGGCAAATACGTTTGGGTTGGGGGGGGGCATGGGCTTGGCCAGCAGAGGGCAGTAAGGGCAATTAAGCTGTCGGGCGAAGTGTTGGTGGGTGGGCCTGAGCAGGATTTGTGGTCCTCTCTGTTCTTCCATGAATAATAATTGACACATCTTCAGACTTCTTATGATCCTAAGGCTAGCCTCTCTTCTCGCTCTCTTCTGCTTTGTAAGAGAGCTTCGGTTTTAGCGGAAATCTAGATTCCCCCTAGACCACAACTGATGTAATGTCTTTTATCAGGACTAGCCCGCCGATGCGCGACTGAATCGCTTGTGGCCCCTGTAGGGAGACTTGGAATATTTGAACTGGAGTGTTCTAGAGGGGAATGGTGACCCTTCCCCCGGAGTATTCCAGTGCAGCATCCAGCATTAATGTGTAGACCAAGTGACGGGGTAAAGAAATGCTTTGTGGGTCCAGGTAGCCTGACTGTTTCCCGCTGCTTGACGACACCTCTGTTTTTCCAGTGACTACCTGTTCAAGCTGCTTCTGATTGGCGACTCCGGTGTGGGGAAGTCCTGCCTCTTGCTACGGTTTGCTGTAAGTATCGTGCTCCGACCAACCGAATCGCCTTGCCTGCCAGGCCTATCTGAGCTGCCTCTCGATGATTTTTCTAAAGCCTGTTTTTGGGGGATTGCAGTCCAAAGGAAAGGGCACAAGACCTGTGGCTAATCCCTTGGAATCTCTGATCCCTTGCCATGGAAGCCACGCATGTGCGAAAATGTTCAGTGCGAAGCAGCTCTGTGTGTGTGTGTGTGTGTGTGTGTGTGTGTGTGTGTTTTCCCTTTCTCTGCTCAGAGTGGGAAACTCAAAGGGCCTCGCATAGCTGAGAATATTTCAAACTTTCCTTCAGGGATTCCTTTCTACATTGACTTGTCTGCCCAAGGAACCTCCATTTTGCACTGCAGAGGATTCCGGGGCATGGGCCGCTTCCAGTGATGTAGGTTACACTCTGCAGTTGTCAGGGCCATTGTGCTGCCGGTCAGTCATGTCAGATGGACTAAGTTGACTGCAGTATTTGATTCAATCAGACTATTTTATTATAAAGTTTTTACAGAATTCAGTTTATGGCACTACTAGCTACAAAAGATTTGTGCACAAATATTCGTGTATTGTACGTTAAGTTTACTTCATATTGTATGTATTTGTGCACTTTCCTGTTAAAGCATAATAAAAAGTTTAATTTAAAAAAAAAGTCAGATGGACTAAACGTGGGATACAAAGCAAGGACAAACCCCAGGGCTTGTAT
The DNA here is from genome assembly GCF_001447785.1 of Gekko japonicus. NCBI lineage: Eukaryota > Metazoa > Chordata > Lepidosauria > Squamata > Gekkonidae > Gekko > Gekko japonicus. The sequence goes on from NW_015171539.1 coordinate 203,190, forward strand.
GTGGTGCTTTTGCCTTCCTTTGCTGACACTATTTAAATTTTTGTTGACGTTCTTTAACTATGAACCAGGACAGTTTCCAGAAAATTTGAGGTTCAGATTTTCCTGAAAAACAAGCATCACGGCCACCAATGCCCCCTCTAAGCTGTGGAGTCTTGTGAGCAAAAATTCTACTTTGGGAGCGACTGCCATTAAAGTTGTGAGCCAGCGATTTGGCTATGGCATAAATTAGTTTGCTCTGGAGCCATCCTTCCTGAGCGAAGACAAAAATGTGTGAGCCGGAGGCTAAAAAACTGTGAGCTAGCTCACACTCACTCAGCTTGGAAGGGAACACTGATGGCCACACAATAACCTTTCATGAACGGAGTGCACTCGGAACTTATATGAAGCTGCCTTACCCTATTCCGGGCCCTTTGCTCCATCTAGGTCAGTGTCAGAGACTTGGCTGCTTGAGGTCTTGGAGGGCTGCAGCCCGAGAACACAGGGAGGGGCCAGGGTTCAACCCCTCAACAATACAGAGCCTGCGGGCTTGGTACCTCTCCCAAATACCATCTCAGTTGGATCGCCCTTGATAGCCCGGCGGCAGGGTGCACTACATGGCGGCAGGACCAGCCGATTAGCTTGGACTAATACTGCCAGTATGATACAACTAATGCTGGCAGGGGTTATTTCTCGTGGGAGCCAACTGCAGAGTCAACTGCAGACCACCTTGGAACTTAAAGAACTTAAAGCACTTTATTATTATTAATAGTATATTACTGATTGTATTCTGTGATTTTATTGGATTTTAATGATTTTATATTGGGCTTATGCCCCTGTAAGCCGCCCTGAGCCCGCTTGCGGGGTAGGGCAGGGTAGAAATACCTAAATAAAATAAATAAATAAAATAAAAATAAAAGCGAATGCGCAGCCTTCTAGCTCGTGACTCTCCGCTCTGCCTTCTACCCATGCAGTGCGGCGTGGTCGTGATATTGTCACTCACTTGGGCAGCCCACCCCTCTTTTCCTCAGAACTACACACTGGTAGGGAATAGACATGTGAAATTTCCAGAGAATTTGAAGCCCCTGGGGAGAAAACCCCCCCTCTTCCCCACCCCCTCCAGTTTTTGTCAGAAAAAAAATGAAAACTTTGGGGGGAGATCGGAATATACATGCAATGTTTACTTCCCTTTCAAACCTAAACTTCTTTCACTGATTTAACAACATACGTGCATCCTTTATAACTTAGTTAGCGTATAAAGTTGTGCTGTTTGGCATGTTTATGGAATTTAGAAGTAGAAGTATCGTTGCTAGACGAAAAATGGCACATTTACCCAGTGCTTGAGAAAGAGTTGCCAATTGCTATACCTTGTGTTACCACGTTTGCCCTCTGAGGGGTGGGGGGGGGGAAGTTGGAGGTAGAAAATGAATTATTTAGTAAACAGAGTCCCTCATAGAGTCACACTAGGTAGGACTGCCAGCATGTCTGAATACTAAACTAAACAACACTGAACTCTTTTTATCAATGTATTATGTGTTTAATGATTATAGCATATTAATTATTGCCAAAATTACTTACATTTAAACAACAAACAGTTCTTGAAAATGTTGTGTGTGTCTAAAGTAAGTTTTTTCCCCACAGTGTTCTCCACAAGTTCCAAATTTTTCCTCAGGCTTTTTTCGTGCTGTACCTTTGGAATGAGTGAAATCCTTTGTAAGACAAGGTTTTTCTCACACACACACACACACACACACACACACCCCAGTGAAGGTATTTTGTATGAGGTTTTTCAGTGGTCCCCTAAATTACCCAGTATATCTACTGAGAAAAATTGACTGTTTTTTCCATGCTATGCATTTTTAAGTGTGAAAATCCTTGCCTTACTAAAAGAGAAGATATTTCATAGGAGGCTTTTCCAGTTCTCCCCTAATTCTCCAGTTTTGGAAAAATGGGGGGGGGGGAGAGTCCTAAAAACAACCCCCCCAAATTGTCCAGTTCCCCCCTCCCCCGGACCTTCACATCTCCACATGCAGCTGCTGGTGTGACCTTGGGTCAGTCACAAGTTCTTTCAGAGCTGTTCTCTCAGGAGCAGCTCTCAAAGAGCTCTCTCAGCCCCACCTACCTCACAGGGTGTCTGTTGTGGGGAGGGAAAGGAGATTGGGAGCTGCTCTAAGACTCTTTCGGGTAGTGAAGGGCAGGGTATAAATCCAATCTCCTCTTCTTCTAATTAGGAAAGCCTGGTAGAAGAAGCTTGGTGTTCATGACTGGATCCACAGAAGGGCTGTGACTCAGTGGAAGAGCCTCTGTTTTGTGGGCCAGAGAGGGGTCTCAGGTTCAGAACCCCCGCCTCTGTGGCTGGAAGGCTCAGGTGTGAAAGGGGCACTACCCAACAAGTCCCTGAGGAGTTAATGCAGGCCAAAGGATATTTTATTTATTTATTTATTTATTCGATTTGCTGTCCCGCCCTAACCCCTAAGGGTCTCTGGGCGGCTTACAGAGAGTGCTAATCACATTTTACAGAATTTAACCTAGGGCCACAGACATACAGGGGTGGTGACTACCCTACCAGGCACCCTTTTTGCAGTGGATCTTCGGTTGTTGTCTTGTTCTTGCGGGCGGGTCTAACTATGCATTAGGGCCTCATCCTGTGTTTTAACTGAGAGGGCCCAGGTCTCTAGAACTGCCCAGTGAGGGAAATCCTGGTTCTGGTGAATATCCTGCCCCTTTGTTCATAGCGTGGCTTTGCAGTTCCACACCCCCAGGGCTTTCTGTGGCCACGCAGTTTCCTGCCCACGCTCTGTGGTGTGGTGTCCCGGGGAATCTAACCTTCTGCCCCAAAATTCCGTGACTGAAATGAAGAAGAGAAACAGAACAGAGTTGTCTGAATTACACTCTTGAATACACGAAGCTTCCTTACACTGAATCAGACGTTTTGGTCCATCAGGAATCTGCATTGTCATTGCAAAGAGTAGTGGGAAAAGAGGACACCTTTGTCTAGTGCCTCTTTCGAGATTAAATGGTGAAGAGTAAATACCGTTTATTTTCAAACACAATTGTGGCGATTTATAGATAGCATCAATGCCAGTTAAAAATTCCTGGCCGAAACCCATCTTCAATAACGATTCTTGTAGGTAACGAAATTTCTAAGGTATCAAACGCTTTTTCTATATCTAAAGAAAGCAGGACCATTTGTTCTTTGTTCTGTTTAGCAATATCTATTATGTCGATAACCTTATGTGTATTATCTAGTACATCGCGATTGGGCATAAAACCCACTTGGACCTGTGAAATGTATTCAGTTATAAAGGTGTTTAGTCTTTTGGCTAAAATAGAAGTGAATATTTTGCAGTCAACATTTAATACTGAAATTGGTCTATAAGAGGGTGGTCATGTTTGTTCTATTTGTTGTTGGAAATGGAAAATTGAATAAAATTTACGGGGGGGGGGGGGAGAAAGAACAAGGGGGGGGGGGAAGAAGAATCAGCATTGTCTATTCAGACTGACAGCCGCTGTCCAGGGTCTCAGGCTGAGGTCTTTCACATCCCCTACGACCCAATCCCTTTAGCCGGAGATGCCAGGGGATTGAACCTGTGACCTTCAGCATGCCGAACAGATGCTCTGCCACTGAGCCGCAGCTCCTCCTACTGGGTTTGTTTGTCCCTGTGAGCAAATGTGAAAACTGGGAGGGGAGGGTGCCTGCCTATTTGAGAAAAGAGCAAAGGCTCCTGTATGTGCCTCCACCTTGTGAATGGAACTCTTTCCCCAGGATGACACCTACACAGAAAGCTACATCAGCACCATCGGGGTGGACTTCAAAATCCGCACTATCGAGCTGGACGGCAAAACCATCAAACTGCAAATTGTGAGTCTCCCGCCAACCGACTTGCTCTGTGTGTGAGTTCTGCTTGAAGTGAGCGGTGCCTTGCGAGAGCGCCTACCCTGCCACAAATGTTGTTAGCCTTCAAGGTGCTACTGGACTCCTGCTCTTTTCCGCTGCTACAGACAGACTAACACGGCTGCCCATCTTGACTGAAGTCTGAGTGTTACTACTGGTTTAGGTGGGCTAGAGAATAGGATGAGGGCTTATGTTTCAGTCTGGTGTAGTGGTTTTTTTAAATTGGTTTTTTAATTAATTTATTTTTTTGGTGTAGTGGTTAAGTGCGCGGACTCTGATCTGGGAGAACCGGTTTGATTCCCCACTCCTCCACTTGCACCTGGCTGGATGACATTGGGCAAGCCTGACAAGAGCTGTTATCTCAAGAGCAGTCCTCGAAAGAGCTCTCTCAGCCCCACCTACCTCACAGGGTGCCTGTTGTGGGGTGGGAAGGGAAAGGAGTTTGTAAGCCGCTCTGAGACTCCTTTGGGTAGTGAAGGGTGGGGTATAAATCCAATCTCTTCTTCTTTTACCTCACAGGGTGCCTGTTGTGGGGAGGGGAAGGGGAAAGGAGTTTGTAAGCCGCTCTGAGACTCCTTTGGGTAGTGAAGGGCGGGGTATATATCCAATCTCTTCTTTTACATAATTCATCATCACACTGGGAGAGCCAGTGTAGTGTTAGAATGTCAGAGTGGGCTCTGGGAGTCCCAGGTTCAGATCCCCCCCTCTGCTGTGGAAGCTCGGGCCATCACCCACTCTCACAGAGTTGTTGTGAGGATAAAACGGGAGGAGAGGAGAAAAATGTAAGCTGCTTTGGGTCCCCATTGGGGAGAAAGGTGGGGTATAAAATAGATAAATAACCCAGAAGTCTGGAGATGGAAAAGAGAGGCCAGTTTTGTGTAGTGATTAAGAGCAGCGAACTGATCTGGAGAGCCAGATTCGATTCCCCACTCCTCCCCATGCAGCTGCCGGTGTGACCTTGGGTCAGTCACAAGTTCTCTGAGCTGCTCACTCAAGAGCAGTCCTCGAAAGAGTTCTCTCAGCCCCACCTCCCTCACAGGGTGTCTGTTGTGGGGAGAGGAAGGGAAGGAGATTGTAAGCTGCTTTGGCACTCTGAGTGAAGGGCAGGGTATAAATCCAATCTCTTCTTCTTCTTTTTGTGTTTCTGGCCTTCTTGGTGGCTGTACAAATCCAAAGGACTAACTTTGCTGGAGTTCAGTTCATTAATGAACCCAGATGGCTCTCATGAGTCAGAGAATTGCCAGAGGTGGTTTGGGGCTTCAGCTGCTGCTTGGCTGCGACATGCCTAAGCTCCCTTTTTTGACTAAAGCGTTCTTGAAACCATCATAAAACAGAGACAGAGCAAAGTTTCCCAGGAACACTTCACGAATGCAGTCTGATCGAGCTATCTGATCAGCACCTCCCACCCGGCCTCAGCAGCTGCAAACTTAGTATGTGTTAATGTTGCAACCACTTGTTCGTAGTTGTGTGCCTTTGCTTTTGGCCGGGCTGCTTTATCCAGGTATGGTGCTCTGGCTGTTTGGGTGCACCTTTGGCGTTCCACTTCCATTTTGGGTTTTCCTGCATGGCTTATTGTTGTCCCTCTTAGGTAAAATAGGGCATTTGGTGGACAGTGGGCAACGATAACCTGATGAGAGCACTGAAGACGTTTCAGAAGAAATATCAGATGTGGGAGATCATCAGTCCGTCCCCCCCCCCCCCCCGGGTTCCTTCCCCCCAAAAATCCTAGCTCTGTTGTGGGCTGGTCACTGATTCTGGGAGAGGGAGAAGGAGATGATCCATTTGTCCCCTAGTGCTTAAATCACTAGAGAAATTTAAAGGAGACAGACCTCTGTCCGCATGCGCATAATGCAATTTGAGGTATCTAGCCTTATGGGGCCGCGGTGGCTCAGAGGTTGAGATGCTGAGCTGCAGATCGGAAGGTCGGTAGTTCAGCAGTTCGAGACCAGTTCGAGCGCTCCCGTCTCTGGCCCCAGCTCCTGCCAACCTAGCAGTTCGAAAGCAAGAAATTGCAAGTAGACAAATATGTACTGCTTCAGTGGGAAGGTAACAGCGTTCCGTGCGCCTCGGCGTCTAGTCATGCCGACCACGGAAAACTTCTTTGGACAGCGCTGGCTCTTCGGCTTGGAAATGGAGATGAGCACCACCCCCTAGAGTCGGATTTGACTGGCTTTCGAGGAAGGGAAACCTTTACTTAGCCTTGTGGTTCTGAGCTGAACGATCCTCTCTTTCCTCTCCAGTGGGATACAGCCGGGCAGGAACGGTTCCGCACCATCACCTCCAGCTACTACAGAGGGGCGCATGGCATCATCGTGGTGTACGACGTGACGGATCAGGTAGAGCCACAGCTGCACAGTGGGGAACGGGGTGAGGAAAGACTGAGGAGTTCCCGGAGTGGTGGGGGTGGTGGTGGAAAGTGGCTCCGTCTCTTAACTGGATGCCGTGGAGAGGGTTTGTGGGGAGGACAAAGCAGCCCCCTCCTCAGTCTCCGCAGAATGTGGTCTATGGCTCACGTTCAGAATATTGAGCTTGAACTGCTGTTTCTCATGCTGTACTTTGAAAGGCCATTGAATCCAGAGGTTTCTCTTCGCTTATATCATCTGCCCTCCTGCCTATCATAGAACAGAATCATGGACTTGGAAGGGGCCACAGAGGGCCATCTAGTCCCGCCCCCTGCTCCATGCAGGATTGGTCTAGAGCATCCCTGACAAGTGTCTGTCCAGCCGCTGCTTCAAGACGGCCAGTGAGGGGGAGCTCACCACCTCCCTAGGCAGCCCATTCCACTGTGGCACAACTCTGACTGTCAAAACGGTTTTCCTAATATCCAGCCGGTAATCTTTCCACCCTTAATTTAAACCCATTATTGTGAGTCCTGTCCTCTGCTGCTGACAGGAACAGCTCCCCACCCTCCTCTAAGTGGCAGCCCTTCAGATACTTCAAGAGAGAAGTCATGTCCCCCCCCCACACACACACAGCCTCCCCTTCTCCAGACTGGACATCCCCAAGTTCCTCAGCCTTTCCTCACAGGGCTCGGTCTGCTCTAATGGCCATTTGGATTAATCTACAGATTCATTCGTGAGGCATGAAGAGGGCAAACACAGCATGGCCTGTGATAGTGGGGGGGGGGCAAAGGAGTTAATGCCAATCGACTCTTGCTGGAGAGGGACCCCCCCCCCCATTCTGATTAACAGAGTCGCAACTTCAGGCGTGGAAAGGGGTGGAGAGTGTCTGTTTCCTGGTGCCTTTTGCAGATGCCCATAATGACGGGTGCTCGTGATGCGCTTCATGCAGAAATTCTCAGGACTCTCCGCTTTGCACCTGGCATCAACTTCACGGAATTCCACTGGGCTGCCGATCCCTTCACTTGGCCGGTCAGGCTCCCTCTAAGTCGACATTGGCCTTTCTGTGACTTGGCCAAAATGGCTTGAGATCTCCAGCCCTCCTGATTCCTTCTTAAAATATTGCTAGGGTGGCCGTTGTGTACGTATCCAAATGAAATTCTCCCCCTTTCTTGGGGTTTCCCGTTTGTTAGCCAATCATCCCATCGTGCCAGGCCACACAGGTACGCCCCTTGCAAGGGAAGCAGTATGTAGATTCCGACTTAATCCCATCCCGTAACGGCAGAGTTATAAATAGTTTAAGCTCCAAAAATATTGGAGCAGGGACTTGTAAAACATGCAGCTCTCTGTGTCCGGTCGCCCTCCTTGGCTGGTCTCGCTCCTCCTTCGGGAACTGTGCACCACAGAAAGGGGCGGCGGCTAGTCAGGGTTGCTCCTGGGTCTCATCCTGCTCCCTTCTGTGCTCAACCCGTGCAGGAATCCTATAATAACGTGAAGCAGTGGCTGCAGGAGATCGAGCGCTACGCCAGCGAGAATGTCAACAAGCTCCTGGTGGGCAACAAGTGCGACTTGACCACGAAGAAGGTGGTGGACTACACGACTGCCAAGGTGCGGAGGCTGGGGTCCGGGGTTTATTTCAGGGGCAGCAATCCGCACCCACCCCGTCTCAGCCTTTCAGATACCTCCAGAGGGTGGTTTTGGTCTTCTGGCGGATAGTGGTGGGAAATGCCGTGAAGTCACAGCCGACTCGCGGCAACCCCGTATGGTTTTCAAGGCGAGAGAGGTCCAGAGGTAGTCTGCCATTGCCTGCCTCTGCATAGCAACCCTGGATTTCGTTTGGTGGTCTCCCATCCAAGTACCAACCAGGGCTGATCCTGCTTAGCTTCCGAGGTCTGACAAGGTTGGGCTAGCCTGGGCCACCCAGGTCAGGGCTTTTTCTCCTCCCCTCCTTCAGCGGAGCTTATTCTTGGGGATTCCAAGGCAGCCTCCTGTCTGGGTTATTCTCTGTTCTCAGATTGATTCCCCAGCTCTGTGGGCGTTAAGATAAGAACATAAGAGATGCCAATGCTGGATCAGGCCAATGGCCCATGCAGTCCAACACTCTGGGTCACACAGTGGCCAAAAATACCAGGTGCCACCAGGAGGTCCAGCAGTGGGGCCAGGACACTAGGAGCCTTCCCACTGTTGCCCCCCCAGCACCAAGAATACAGTGCCTTCGGATCCACCTCCCAGCCATGGGGTGGTTTAAAAGTATGGAGCTGGCCCCCTTTTTTCCTAGATGGAAGTGTTGCGTTCCTTGAAGTCACAGATGCGACAGTTGTATTTATTTAGGGAATGCATATCCTGCCTTTCAACATTGGGCCCTTTCTAAGCACACGCTTTCAAAACAATCAAAAAGTGTAAACTGATAGCCCAGTCAAGCCCAATCAGGCAATAGCAAACCACCTCTCTGAAATGGCCAAGCCCCACTAGGTTTCGCCAGGAGTCAACCATGACTTCCGTACACACACACGTGCATATACACAAATACTCATCAAAAAATAAACAAAAAGTTCAAACTGATGAAAAGAATAAGCAGGCTCTGACTTCTGCAAGGTAGCAGGCCCCGCTCCAGTGATGAAGTGCCTCAGCTCCAGTGACAAAGTGTCTGGAACAAGGGAATAAACAGGCCGAGTTTAGCCTAAGTGAAAAGGGTTTGTTTGTTTATTTATTTATTTATACATTCGGTTTATTTACCGCTCTGACCCCGAAGGGTCTCTGAGCGGTTTACAGGTAATTTCAAATACATTTTTCCCTAACTCAGGCCACATAGTATACAGGGGTGGGGCTGCCTAAAGAGTAAGGAGGGCAAATAGTTAAAAATATCTTTAGGTACCAACATTTTGTAACTTCAGGTATAGCTAATTTTAGTTCTGTTCCAATAGTAAGGAGGGCAAATAGTTACATAATGTTGGAACCTAACAGTATTATTTAACTTCTCGGTGTTGTAGCTGCTCAAACCACCTGCGTGTAGCTAATTTTAGTTCTAAACAGGCTCAGAGGTCCTTGGCTAGTTTTACTGCAGTACAGGAAGGGTTAAACAGAGGATCAAACAAAGGACAAGGATTAAAACTGAAGGTACAAGGCTATCTTAAGCTCTAATATCACTTTGGACCTTTACTACGCCTATAGATTAAAGTAGTAATACCAGAGATATTAGGGATAGTGAGTTCACAGATAAAGCTAAACCTTAGGCAGCTTTTTGAAAAAGGAAAGCAAACAACAAAAGAAACCGCATCTAGGGTTTAAATATAGCTGGGGCTTAAAAACAAAACAGGGGGTCCAATATTAAACTAAATCTAAAATTTTAAGCTAATTCTCACATTCTTTAAAGGAGGAGTGTTTCTTTCCCCTACAAGAAAACAAGCAGTTACGCACCTCTGTAACTGCTGAGGCTATTTGGCTAGACTCCCCTTTAATCTAGGCCTAAAGGTAAAGGTTCCCTTGCTCGAAAGCCAGTCGAATCCGACTCTAGGGTTGCGGTGCTCATCTCCGTTTCAAAGCCAAAGAGCCAGCACTGTCCAAAGACATTTCCGTGGTCATGTGGCTGGCATGACTAAACACCAAGGCACACGGAACGCTGTTACCTTCGCACTGAAGTGGTACCTATTTATCTACTTGCTATTTCTTGCTTTCGAACTGCTAGGTTGGCAGGAGCTGGAACTAGAGACGGAGCTCACTCCGTCATGTGGCACACTCAGGTCTCGAACTGCTGAACTACTGACCTTCCACAGCCTGCAGTTCAGTGTCTTAACCACTTAAGCCACCGCAGCTCCAATCTAGGCCTAGAAGGGCTAAATTAACATTTGAAACTAAATTAGCATTCAAAGTAATAGGCAATCTGAGAAAGAGAGGAGGTCTGAGTGAGCAGCTCCCTTTCAGCAAAAGCTATTGTTAATCAACCAGAGGCTGAGTCACTCATCCTCCTCCTTCATTGGTTAGTTCCCAAGCATTGTGATTGGCTCCAACGGGGAGGGGGGTGGACCTTTGCCCCAAGCTATTCACGTAGGGTTCCTACGACCACGCCCAGCTTTGCGAGGTAGCAGGCCCTGCTCCAGTGACACAGAGTCTGGAACGAGGGAATAAACAGGCGAGTTTAGCAGATATGCGAGTTCAGCAGAGTGAGGAAGCCAGGGCACTAGTCTCTCCATGACCCTAAAATTGTGAGCACATTTTCCACAAACAAATCTACATAAACAGGAATTTTTCTTTTAAAAGAAGGCTAAAAACACAAATAATAAAAAGGCAATTATGAAGGTAGAATGCCCGCAGGAGGGGTTGGGGGCTACCCAGCGTATTGCACCGAGTGTAACATGTATCACTATCTGCCAACTGGACAGAAGTCACAGGCATGCGCTCGGTGCAAGGAGTTCCTGGTTCTCAGGAAATGAGTTTGTACCCTCCAGGCCAAGGTGGCTGACCTGGAGAAGCAAAGACAGTTACGTACCTGGATAAAACTCTCAGGGACCTGTGTCCCACCCTGAGAATGGCAGCCCCACCAGCTGTCAGGGAGCATGGGGGTCAAGGGTAAACAGGGCACCGTGCCGATGAAAAGGGGGAATGTTCCCTCAAAAGGGACCCCTTCTACAGTGGGTGAACAGGTATCCTTTCACACCAAGGAACCATCCCTGGGCAGGGAGGGAGGGGGGCTCTTGGTAGTTTGTTTATTTATTCATTCAGTCAGATTTGTACCCCGCCCTCCCAGCCGGGGCCAGCTCAGGGCGGCTTGCATAAACAATACATAAATTACAATAAAACGATTAAAACACATTAAAATAGCACTACACCCAATGGATGGCATAACGTGCTAGCATTATTGTCCTTGGTGGTGGTTGTTGCTTTAACGATGGCAGCCGTATTCAGTTCTCTCTCCAGATGATCGGCTCTCAGATCTCCTTCGGGTAGTGTAGAAGTGATTGGCACTGGCACCGTTGTTAAAATTCCAGGGGCACGGGGCTCTCTGTTCTACTGCTGTTCGCTATTGATGATATTTAGCAGTGGTGGTGGCTCCAAAGGCCTGGTGGAAGAGCTCCGTTTTACAGGCCCTGATCTCTACTGGAAGCTCATTCCACCAGAGCGGAGCTGCCACTGAGAAAGCCCTGGCCCCGGTTGTCACCAGCCAGGCCTCCTTACAGCTCAGGAGAGCCAGCTGGTTCTGGGCCCCTGAACGCAGTGCTCTCTTGGGGGGGGGGTATATGGGGAAAGGCGGTCCTTCAGGTATGCAGGCCCCAGACCATAAAGGGCTTTAAATGTCAAAACCAGCGCCTTGAAACGAATTCGGTATGGTGTTGGCAGCCAGTGTAATGCCTTTAGGACTGGCTGGATGTGCTTCCGAGCTCTATATCCTGTCAACAGCCTGGCCGCGGCATTTTGCACCAGCTGCAGCTTCTGGATTTGAGACAAGGGCAGCCCCATGTAGACAGCATTACAGTAGTCCAGTCTCGAGGTGACCATTGCATGGATCACTGTCTCCAAGTTGGTGATTCGATCCTTAGATATGTAGATAAATGGGTGGTGAACCCACGTACCGTTGCCTGCCTGGTGCGATATTATGTGTGATCTAGATAGGCTGGTAGACAGTGCTAGGAAGGAGCCATTGGTCATGGTACATGTTGGCACTGATTATGTGAGGAAGTGTAGTTGTGTGGTCCTGGAAGAAAAAATTAGGCTGCTAGGCAGGAGATTCAAGGCCAAGACCTCCAAGGTAGCCTTCTCAAAAGAGCTGCCTGTTCCACGCGCAGGGCCAGCTAGGCAGGCACAAATTAGGAGTCCCAATGCATGGATGAGATGATGGTGTAGGGAGGAAAGGTTCAAGTTTATTAGGTACTGGGTTGCTTTTTGGAACAAGCAAGGATCTGTACAAAAGAGAATAGTCTCCACTTGTCCTGCTGGTGCTTAAAATCAAAAAGATGGCAGAGTGGTTTTTAGACTAAATCTTGGGGGAAAGGCAAAAGGAGATTAAATATCTCTGGTTTGGGATGCCTCATCTCAAAAAAGATGAAGGGGAAGCTGTTTCAGTTCTAGAGGGAAATGGATGAGGGCTGGCCACAATATTGACTGCCTGGCAAGGTCTAGAGCAGGGGTGTCGAACTCATTTGTTATGAGGGCCAGATCTGACATAAATAAGACCTTGTTGGGCCAGGCCATGTGTGTCATAAAACGTAATGCCAGGTAGCGGAGGGAGAAACTTTATAAAGAACACAAACACAAAGGTGTTTTTTTTTACTTAAAATAAAAACATGCTTCAAACATTAGCTCTGTAAGCTGCAAACCTACTTTTGATTTATTGACATTCACCACAGAAATCTCATGCTCACAGTTCTGAGTCTAGGACCCAGGTTAAAACATGAAATGTCTGAACGATTGAGAGAGTCTGGTGAAGCAAGCTATGATGCAGCAGCAGAACTGGAAGCAGGAGATGGCCAGTTCCACAGCGGGCCTGATGGAAGCCCTCCGGGGGCCTGATCCGGCCCCTGGGCCACATGTTTGACACCCCTGGTCTAGAGGCCACGGGAGGAAGGTTGCCGGCCTAATGTCTGGGAAACTATAGATGTCTATACGCAAATGCTATAGAAGTGTCTGAGGTAAAATGGGGGAGCTGGAATGCTTAGTGTCAGAGGAGAACATAGACACTGTGGGCATTTCAGAAACTTGGTAGGATGAGGATAATCAGTGGGATACAATGATTCATGGATATAAATTATATTGGAAGGATAGGAAGGGAGGCGTCAGAGGTGGAGTGGTTCTGTATGTCAGAGAGGGTATACAGTCCAGTTAGATTGAGAATGTAAGAGAAATAGATTCACTTACAGAAACGCTGTGGGTGGAAATAGTGTGCCCAAAAGGAAGCTTAACTCTCGGAGTTGGTTATCACCCACCAGATCAAAGGCTAGAGGATGATTTAAAAACAGCAAAGGAATTAAGGAAAGCAGCTAGATGAAATCATTGTGTTGTAATAGGTGATTTTAACTACCCACACATTGATTGGGGTCAATATGCGTTCAAGTCAGGAGAAAGAGACTGAGTTTCTAGATACTCTCAATGACTGTGCCACAGAGCAAATGGTCACTGAACCTACCAGGGGAGAGGCGATCCTGGACTTGGTCCTAAGTAATGCTCAAGACCTGTTGAGAGATATAAATGTGATAACACCAGTTGGGAACAGTGACCATAACAACTTAAGAGAAGCCAATGTTGGATCAGGCCAGTGGCCCATCCAGTCCAACACTCTTTAAAAAGAGGAGTTTTGGGAAATTTCAGGCCAATCAGTCTAATGATGCTACCAAGTACGTTGGTAGAATCCGTTATTAAAGGCAGAATTAGTAGGCACATTGATGAACAAAAGCTATGGAGGAAGAATCAGCATGGGTTCTGTAAGGAAAGATCTCCAGAGATCCATCTTAGGTACCCCAGACCTCCCTGAATGGGCCCCAGTTTCGGAGAGGGAGATCAAAGGTATAATTAACTCATTGGCTTCAGGAAAATCACCTGGGGGAAGACTTGATCCCGTCAGATTTTTATAAAGCTTTTCCCATATGGTGGCCACCTGTGCTAGCTACGGTTTTTACACAAATTAATGGCACAGGTTTAATTCCCTCTGGTTGGAAGCAAAGCATCATTGTTCCCATTCATAAGAAAGGGGACAAAACCCACGGAACTACAGACCAATAAGCCTGATAGATATAGCAGCAAAGGTTTATAGTAAGGAAAGATCTTGCCTCACTAACCTTTTAGAGTTCTTGGAGGAGGTGGACAAACGTGTGGAGAAGGGTGGCCCAATAGACCACCCAATAGCACTTCTCAGGAAACCTGCTCCAGCACCATTCGAGTGCAGAAGCACCTTGGAGACCCAACAAGGTTTTTGGGGTATCCGCTTCTGAGAGTCAGAGCTGGCGAAGGGAGCTTTGACAAAAGGTCATGCCCCAGTCTTGCGGCTTCTACTGCAGACTAACACAGCTACCCTCTGAAAATAGCTCCGGTTTCTGTCCGTCAGGCTTTTGAAATCCTATTGCAACCATGAGGTCTAGAAGCATTCCCTCAGGTTGACCATTTCTGAGCTCTTGGCTGGTTTCAGGGCCCCTCGCTGTGTTCCCTGTCCTAACCACACCACTGTTCCCCCCCCCCCCCCCGTCTCGGGCAGGAATTCGCGGACTCCCTCGGGATCCCCTTCCTGGAGACCAGCGCCAAGAACGCCACCAACGTGGAGCAGTCGTTCATGACCATGGCGGCCGAGATCAAGAAGCGCATGGGCCCCGGAGCGACGGCCGGCGGAGACAGACCCAACCTGAAAATCGACAGCACTCCGGTCAAACAAGGAGGCGGTGGCTGCTGCTGAGGAGGAGGAGGGACATACGATTGGGGGGGGCGGGGGCCTGGGGCAGGCTGGGGAGAAGGGAGCCTGCCCCTCCCCGACTACTGTCTGGTCTCCCCTCCCCTGCTTTTTCTTCTCCTCCGAAGGGGGCTTTCCCGGATGATACCTCGGCGGAGGGGGACGGGGCCTCCCTCCCCTTCCAGCTCAGCTGCTCCGAGCGCCGTTGAGCGTCCTCAGCCTGTTCTTTGGGTTTTGTTTTTTGTCATTTAACTCTGGGGGTGGGGTGGGGGGGCACGGGCTCTGTACAGTACGAAAACTTCCCCGCAGGGTTTTTTTGGGGGGGGAGAGGATTTTGTCCTTGTCTGCCGTACCCCACTATCGGTAAGGCCGGGGCGACGGTCGGTTCTTCTGTCTTCACTCGCTCCCTTTCTGTCCTTCTCGACTTCCCCCCACCGTCCAGTCCTCCTCCTGTCCGGATTTTTTTTTTTTATTTGCTCCGGGGCGGAGCGTCCGTAGGTTTCCCTCCAGTCACCCGTTGTCTGCTGCCCTGCCGGTCTCCATGGCTGTGCTGTGGACGGGACGGGGTTTCTGTCCGCTCCCCTTCCCCCCCCCCTCCATTAGCAGTTGGCCGGTGGCCATGGGCAGCGGTAGCGAAGGACCCGGGGGGGGCGTGTTTCCATGTTTGCCTCCCTCCAGGCCCACTGGGGAAGGCCCTGTGGCTCAGTCCGTGGACGTCTTCACATTCGTCTCCCGCGTGAAGTCACCGCATCCCCCCCCTCTCGTCCGTTAACGGGGATCAGGCATCTTCCCTCTTGAGCTCCCCCTTCCCTCCTTGCCCTTTTTCGAGGTCTGCTTCGCTCGTCCTTCGTCTCGCATCTCTGCTGTTCCCGAAACGTTCCTCTCAGGGTACCTGGTTCCATCCCTTCTTCCTCCACCCCCCCCTTCCCATCCTCATCAAAGATGGACTTTGTGCTTGTCTGTAGCGGGGGGGGGGAGCGGGGTGCCGTGGCCCCTGGCTAGCACAGATTCCTGCCCCGAGCGCAGTCTCCGTGGGAGGCGTGGGTCGCCACAGCGCAAGTCTGAGCCAGGGAGGTCCTGTGGGAAGGGAGGGATGGCGCCTTCCCGGCCCTTGCATTCCGGAGCGGATGAATGTATATCAGACAACTGGGTGACCTCCGCCCCTTCTCCACACTTCTTAAGGCGCCCTCCGCAGCACTCCTGGGACCTTGGCCGACTTGTCACATGGCCCCCCGCCCCCCCCAAAGAACTTCCTGCCCCTCGCAGGCACAGCAGGGCCCCTCGCAAGCCCTTCCTTGACCAGAACTGCAGTCTGTCCGTCCCCTATGGCCGGGCCCTGGCTCCCGAGAACGCCCGTACTGTTGACTCTTGAGCACCAGGAAGCCGTGTGTCCCCTCCCCCCCTCCCTCCCGTCCCCTGCCCAGCCGCCTGCTGCACCGCCCCGCTCGACCCCCTCCGTCTCTTCACCTCCCCCTCCCCTTATTTAAAGAACGTCAGGTACCCCGCTGGGCCAGGCAGTGGGTGGAAGGTTT
Source organism: Gekko japonicus (assembly GCF_001447785.1). Classification (NCBI taxonomy): domain Eukaryota; kingdom Metazoa; phylum Chordata; class Lepidosauria; order Squamata; family Gekkonidae; genus Gekko; species Gekko japonicus. The sequence goes on from NW_015171539.1 coordinate 219,300, forward strand.
TTGCTTGCCGGCTTTGTTTTTTTCTCTCCTTTTCACAAGTGAAATTAAAAATACAAACGAGGGGGGGGGGATTAATAAAACATAACCAGCCTCTGCAGAATGAGGAATTTTCAGGCTTGGCTGTGTAGTCTTTGTGCTCCTCCTTCAAGGGATGTGGGAAAGAGGGACTGAGGAAGAAGAGGAGGAGCTTGGATTTCTGCCCCACCCTGAGTATCAGAGCAGCTTACAGTCTCCCCTTCCCACAACAGACGCCCTGTGAGGTAGGTGGGGCTGAGAGAACAGCTCTGAGAGAACTTGTGACTGACCCAAGGTCACACTAGCAGCTGCATGTGGAGGAGTGGGGAATCAAACCCAGCTCTCCCCGATTAGAGTCCGCACTCTTAACCACTACCTTTGAATAGCAGCAGACCAGAAACACAGGGCCCTCCTCTCTAGCCACAGGGGTCTGAATGGGAAGTGCATCCATCTGCCCAGGGGTCATCTCGTAGAAAAAGAGGTGCAGGAGCTTATTAGCATAACTTATTTGCATATGCCACACCCCCTGGCATCACCGGAAGTGTGTCAGAAGGCAACACCCACCGCTCAGGCTCCACTGGATTGTTTTGGATTGCTAGCTATTGGGGGGACGAATGTGCAGATCTGCCCTCACAGAGGAGGGGAGGGCTCGTACCTGAAGGCTGGGGGGGGGGGGGGCCCGGCAATTACCTTGGCGGTGCTTCTTGCTCCTCATGGCCAAACTGAGGGCTGCTGGGAGCAAGGGGTGGGGCTTGTTGCATGTGTCCACCCCCTGGGCTCCTTACTGCCGGAGCTCCGCTCCTGTGCGCTCCCGCAGGAAATGACCCCTGCATCTGCCCATGGATATAGTCGCAGGAACAGAAGACTCGATCTGAGGGATACCTTTGGCTAATGCTGGCACTATTGCCTCTGGCGCGAGGACTCTTCTGCTGATTCAGGAGCCTCTTGTGTCAATACAAGGTTCCTGGCGCCAAAAGGACACTTGACTCTCTGCTCCCGCGGGATCAGGCCTCTTCTCTGGCGATGGACACACGTAGCCGCCTTTATAGCAGGGTTCCCCAACCATGGCACCCACCTATACCCCCCCTTGCTGCCTGCTGAGCTTTACAGGAAGTCGTTGGGGCCATCATAAAACAAGACTTGCCATTGGCTGCCCTGATTCAAAGGGAGGGGGTTTCCGCTGGAGGACTGCTAAGCCCCTGGCCGTTCCTTAGCAGTTGTGTGGTTCCGCTCCTCCAGGCTTTCCGTCTCCCCCCAGAGGCACGAGGAAGGAGGTATTCTGTTAGGTTCTGCCTCCTGAGAAGCGGTTTTGAGCTTGGCTTAAACCACCTACAGAAGCCATTTTGGGGTGGTGTTCATCTCCCGCTCTCAGAATTCCCAGTGTGCCCCAGGCTCAAAAAGGTCGAAGTGGTCTGCAGGGCTCAGCCTTCCTGTTCGTGTGCAGCCTCAAAGCGAGGCACGCCGCCCGCTTCCCCCACACAGGGCAACACGAGAACACGCTTTCCATCACTTTTTCTCCTCCCTTCGCTGCGGAAGTCACTTTTTTGGCGGAGTCACATTGACAGAACAGTCACGCCTGTACCCGAATGTGAAGGCAAGGTGATTGAAGTCATGACAGGCTTCTGACAGAGCTTGCTCATACGGAGTGATACCTTCCACTAAGAGCTTATATTCTAAAAACTGCCACCGGGCTTGTTAACAAGGGGGCATTTTCTCACCCATCGGAAGTGGGCTTTTGCGGCTGTCAGAAGTTTTCGTGTATTTGCAAGCGGCCCATGGGCTCATTTCCATCGCTGGCTGCCCAGGGATTCCAATTCCTGCAGTTGAGAGTCCGTGATGCCTGGCATGCAGAAGGTCCCCGGTCCAATCCCTGGCGTCTCCAGTAAGGAGCAGGCTGTAGGTGATGGGACAGACCTCTCTGCCCGAGACCCTGGGGAGCGGCTGCCAGTCTGAGTAGGCAAGACTGACTGTGATGGGCCGAGGGTCTGACTCAGTGGAAAGCAGCTTCATGTGTGTTCAGTCCCTGTTCAGAGAAGGTGGTATTAAGACTATGTCCGTAACTAGCATTTGGCTCCTGGAAGCAAACTGGTTTTAATAAATCTGTTTCTGTGGGACAAAGTTACATGCAAAAACTGCTCTCCCATCAGAGACTTGATGGGGGGGGGGGTTACACTTTTCATTTATAGTCCTGTACACTCCTCCCCCAACACAAAATATCTCAGTGTTTGAAAGGTGGGGGAGGAAGAGAACATCTTAGTCCTCAAGGGCTCTCAGCTGTGAATCTAAAAAAAAAAATCTCCCAGCACAAAGGAATTTCAAAGGGGAAGTCCATCGTGAAACTGCTGAATGAGAATTCATTCAGAAGCTTGATGTTGTCTCCGGAGGACTTGGAATTCCTCCGCCATTACAGCTACGAACCAGCTTGACTCATTTCCGTGGCTCTGTTGACACCCATCACTACCATTGCTGAACTTCTCGCAGCATTTGGATTTTGTGTCGTTCCACTTCACCCTGTACTTCTTGCATTCCATGGCCCCTTCAGCCTCCTGTTCCTAATTTTCTCCATTGTCTATCTCAACCACCCGGAGGCCCCCAGCATGCCTCTGCCCAAGTGGGCTGCAGCAGCCCGAGTTTACACTAGTGAAATTTTTAGTTTTTAAGGGGCCACAAGATTTCGGTTAGCATTTTAAAAAATTATTTTACTAGATATATATTCCACCGTTCTCCCAAAGGAGGAGTGTACATTAGGGATGGGCACGAACTCACAAATGAATTCCAGCTCGAGCACGAACCAGGGGTTCAAGAGAACATTTCACCCACGAACCTCCATGGGGTTTTGTGAGGTTCAGGGTTAGGGTTCGTGCGGGCTCCAAAGGCATTTAAATACCATCAGTCCACCACTGGGTCCATGGCCTGACCCAAGTGAGCTTCAAAGGCATTTAAATGCCTTTGGAGCTTACTTCTGGGACCAGTCGTCCCGACTAAGCTCTGTTCTAGGCCTTCGGGGCTTGCTCTAGGCGGCCCAACTCAACTGAGCACCCAGCTCTGAAGGCTTTCCTAGGCCTTTGGAGCCCATCCCACCCAGAAGTAGGCTTCAAAGGCCTAGGAAAGCCTTCAGGGCTCAGCTGGGCCAGCCCAACCTGGAGGTGGGCCCCAAAGGCACTGGACTGCCTTCAGAGCTCACTTCTGGGTGGGCCAGACTCCACAAACCGGTTCATGCAACGGAGGAATTTGTTGGGAGGTTCATGGTTCGTGACAACCCTGCACCACGAACCTCCATTTTATCCTCGCAACGGCCCTGTGAGGTAGGCTAGGCTGAGAACATGTGACTGGCCCAAGGTCACCCAGTGAGCTTCCAAGGCAGAATCGGGATTCAAACTCTGGTTTTGCAGATCCTAGCCCTACATTCAGTCTTAACCACTACACAAGACTGGCTGTGACAAATTAACAGAGCCATTTGTTGATGAACGTTTTTACCCCGCTGTTCCTCTACTGAGGTATGGTCAGCACACATCCTTTCTTTCCTCCATTTTACCTTCACAACAACCCTGTGAGGTAGGGTGGGCTTAGCCTGATTTCCCATGTCTCTCAGTGAGCTTCAGGGCAGAGTGTGAACCCAGCTCACCTGGATCCTAGGCCGCTGTCGCACAGCTCCCCCCCCCGTCAAGCCACAGCTGACTTATGACAACCCTGTAGGGTTTTCAAGGCAAGAGACACTCCGAGGTGGTTTGCCGTAGCCTGTGGCTCCCTGTCAACGATCCTGGACTTCCTTGGTGGTCTCCCATCCAAATACTAACCAGGGCTGACCCTGCTTAGCTTCCAAGATTTGACCATCCAGGTCAGCAACCCCTCTGGAATTCTTTCCCAATGAGCCACTCACAGCCCCTGTTACATCTCCCATGAAGTGTCTCTCTTAACAGGACTAGATACATCCCCAAACCTCCTGCATCTGATGTCCGATCTTGGCAGTCCTTGGGCTGACCCAGCAAAGACCTCTGTATGTTCCTGAACAAGAACAGGAAAGGGCTGCGGCTCAGTGATACAGCCTCTCTTGGCACGCAGAAGGACCCAGGTTCAATCTCCGACATCTCAAGTTAAAAAGGTCAAGTGGTAGATGATGTGAAAGACCTCCACCTGAGACCCTGAAGCGCTGCTGTGAGTCTGAATGGACAACAAAAGACGAGGAGATTGGATTTATACCCCAGCCTTCACTACCCAAAGGAGTTTCAGAGTGGCACAATCTCCTTCCCAGCCCTCGCAGGTGGGGCTGAGAGAGCTCTGTCAAGGACTGCTTGTGAGAGAATAGCTCTCAGAGAACTTGTGACTGACCCAAGGTCACGCCAGCAGCTGCATGCGGAGGAGTGGGGGATCAAATCCGGTTCTCCCAGATTAGAGTTCGCGCTTCTAACCACGACACCAAACTGGCTCAACACTGACTTTGACGGGCCAGTAGCCTGATTCAGCATAAGGCAGATTCATCTATTTGTGTAAGATCACTCAGCACAGACCCGGTGTGTTTTAACTGCTAAAGAGCTCTTGGGCCGGCTGTTTTGCTCAGTAAATTTAAAGTTTTGTCATGGAGGCTGCAGACGTTCTAGTGGGGGGTGGGAATAGGCTTTGCAATATTTTAAGCCAGTCCCCTAGTCCTGCGAAGTACAGGATAGCTCATGGGTAGAGGCGTTGAGACGGGGGGCCTGAGTTTCCCTGTGTTCTTTCAAAATCACGAACCGTGTATCTGGCCGCACGTTTCTAGTCCTCATGGCTTAGCAGGATGTTCTGCCCATTTGTCAAAGGCTACAAAATAGAGACAAAAGAAATGAAGGATCCTTTAAAGTACTAAGCCACTCAATCATACTTATGTAAATGCTGTCTTTGAGAAATGGCATTAGAAGGACTACAGTGTGAAAATGATACAGCAAAAATGTGAAAAAACACTGTAATAGATGCTAAATGAATGTGGAGATTATTTGAATAAACTGGTGTGAAATTATTTTATCTTTTATACACGCGCGCACACACACACACACACACACATGCAGTGTTCCCTCTAAGCTGAGTTAGTGTGAGCTAGCTCACACAGCTTTTTAGCCTACGGCTCACACATTTTTGTCTTTGCTCAGGAAGGAGGGCTCCAGAGCAAACTAATTTATGCAGTAGCCAAATCGCTCGCTCACAACTTTAATGCCAGTAGCTCACAAAGTAGAATTTTTGCTCACAAGACTCATGTGCGTGTGTGTGAATATATATATGCATTAAAAATATGCACAGTTACAAAGACATAGAATTCCACTAAGGTCTTAATTATACAATTGAAATACAATTTTGTATAACATCAAAAAATATAAGCAAAACAAGTAAGTACAATTTGGAAATGTGTCAAGAAGTATAATAAAGAACGATCATCACACGAGGATCCCAGGTGTAAAGTCCCTCATTGCGTTTAACTTCTTCAGTGAAATGAGTATCAATATAACAAGAATTTACAAACTGTTCTTTCCATAATCTATATAAATACCAACAAAGGTGACAGTCATTCCAAAAGTAGAATCATCAAGAAAAATCATCACACGGGGATTCCGGGTATAAATTCGCTCGTTTTAATTTTTCCAGTGAAATTAGTATCAATATCTTGTCCGTGACTCTGAGGAACCAATTCAGAATCAACTGAAAATTAAGCTGGGAGGCTACACTAACATCATAAAATTCTGGTCAATTTCCAGCATAATTTTTAGTTGATTCTGAACAGACAACAAGAAGAGAAGAAATTGGATTTCTACCCCGCCCTTCACTCAGAGCAGCTTAGAAGCTCCTTACCTTTCTCCTCCCCACAACAGACACCCTGTGAGGGAGGTGGGGCTGAGAGAGCTCTTAACAGAAACTGCTCTTTTTTGAGGACAGCTCTTATCAGAACTACGGCTTGCTCAAGGTCATCCAGCCAGGTGCAAGTGGAGGAGTGGGGAATCAAACCCGGTTCTCCCAGATTAGAGTCCCCACAACCACGACACCAAACAAAGATAATGTGAATAGCTCTAATACTACTTTTGGAATGACTGTCACCTTTATTGGTATTTATACAGACTGTGTAAAGAACACCTTGTAAATTGTCCTTACATTGACAGTCATTTCACTAAAGAAGTTCGTTCAAATAATCACATTTATTTAGCCTCTTATTACAGTGGGTTTTTTTCATATTTTCGCTGTATCATTTTCGCACTGTAATCCTCCTAATGCCATTTCTCAAAGGCAGCATTTCCATAAGTATGATTGAGTGGCTTAGTACTTTAAAGGAGCCTTCGTTTCTTTTGTCTCTATTGTCATCCAGAGAGTAAATTCCTCTGGGCGGGGGGCCAGGGATGCCACCCTCCAGGCGGGACCTGGAGATCAGTTCCTGTGGAGAAAACGGACGCTTTGGAGGGTGGGCTTTGTGGCATTATACCCCGCTGAGGTCCCTGTCCTCCCCAGGCCCCATCCCCAAATCTCCAGGAGTTTCCCAACCTAGATCTGGCAGCCCCCCTCCCCCACAATCCCCTGCCGGTGGCTAGGGGGGACCTGGCTGGTAACCCTAGCAGGGACATCTTTCTTGCCTTACTCTGCAAACATTACCAAGCAGTGCCACACCAGAAATCCCCACCAGCATTGCCCTCATCGGTGTGTAAACAGATGTAATATATTAGATGGCTGCATTAATTCTAGTTTTGAATAAAGTTCTTAGCCAGGACACCTCTTTCCTTCCACCTCACCCCAGCAAGCTGAAGCGTTTGGGGGGGGGGGGTGCCTACAAAGCGGACCACAAGAGGGCGCTGTCCCTCTAGTAATGCAGTTCGTGAAATCTCAATTGCTCCACTTAGGAGCCCAATTTACTAGCAAGTAGGAAAAAAAGGAAACAAACCGGCCAGGAGGAAATCGCTTGGCTCAGCATCGCCCAGCCCTCCTTCGATCTGCTAGACCGGGCTTAGAACAGCCGGTGAGGGACCGAGGCTGCAGCCGAACAGGCTATTTCTGATGGCGCGGATGATCTACGCTATTGGCCCAAAGCGGAGGGACTCTATTTTAAGCCTTCAGCCTGCCTGAATTAAGGTCGAGGCCCAGCGCTTGCACAGAAGCCCCGTGTACTGACAGGCACCAGTCTAAGACACCCCACCCTAACCCTTGTCAGTGTCTTTTCTTGAGCGTTGCCAACCTCCTGGTGGGGCCTGGAAATCTGGACTTAAAATTGATCTCCAAACTATAGGCATCAGTTTCCCTGGGGGAAATGGCTTCTTTGGAGGGTGGACTTCATGGCATTGAGATCCTGCTGAGGCCCCTCCCTAGGCTCCACACCCCAAATCTCCAGGGACAATAGAGACAAAAGAGCCAGTTTGGTGTAGTGGTTAAGTGTGCGGACTCTAATCTGGGAGAACCGGGTTTGATTCCCCACTCCTCCACTTGCACCTGGTGATGTGACCCTGGGTCAGTCGCAAGCTCTGGCACAGCTGTTCTTGAAAAAGAGCCGTTTGTGTCAGAGCTCTCTCTCAGTCCCACCTACCTCCCAGGGTGCCTGTTGTGGGGAGGGGAAGGGAAAGGAGTTTGTAAGCCACTCTGAGACACCTTTGGGTAGTGAAGGGCGGGGTATAAATCCAATCTCTTCTTCTTCTTCTCTAGTCTGTAACCTTACTTCTATTGTACCTGTTGAATAGGTACATCCTCGACAGCTTCTTATCCCTGTTTACTTGGGAGGCAGTCTTGCTGATTCCCTCTGGGACTTATGTCCGCATGAAGCACATGCTGGACTCTTTAAGAGTCTCACCCTGTCTACTTGGCTTTTGTCTAAGGCAATTTAGTGGAGGAGAGGTTGTGGTGATCTACCGCCTGCTCTGGGTTCTGGGATGCCCTTTGATACTGCCCTTTGCTTGGCATGGAGGTGCTTTGGCTTGGTGTCATGGTTAAGAGCAGCAGACTCTAATCTGGAGAGCCGAGTTTTATTCCCCACTCCTCTACATGGAGCCAGCTGGGTGACCTTGGGTCAGTCACAGTTCTCTCAGAGCTGTTCTCGAAAGAGCAGTCCTCGAAAGAGCTCTCTCAGCCCCACCTGCCTCACAGTGCGTCTGTTGTGGGGAGAGGAAGGGAAGGAGATTGTAAACCGCTCTGAGACGCTGAGTGAAGGGTGGGATATGAATCCAGTTCTTCTTCATCCACTACTCCAAATCAGTTCCTCTCAGGTACACTCTTATCTCTGGTGAAGCAGGGCTAGAGAAAGTCCCTGCTCCTCTCCTTTCAGCATCTTTCATGTGGGAGATTCTTGGGTTGCCAACTTTCAGCTGGGAAGCACCTGGATATTTTGGGGATGGTGTCTAGGGAGACAGAGTTCAGGGAGAGAAGGGACCTCAGCAGAGTATAACACCATAGAGTCCACCCTCCAAAGCAGCCATTTTCTCCAGGGGAACTGATCTTGGTCGTCTGGAAATCAATTGCAATAGTGGGGTATCTCCAGGGCCCACCTGAAGGTTGGCAACCCATAGACCCGTGAACTGCCATGGGCTTCTGGACTCCTCTCCCCACTGCTGGACCTCCTGCTGGCACCTGGTATTTTTTGTCACTGTGTGACACAGAGGCCGAGTTCAGACTGGCAGTTTGGCCCGGCAGCCAAACGATTCAGGAGCATTTCAGTAGCGAATTAAAGGGTCGGGTTCACACAGGCACATCTGTCAGGCGTCCCCCAGCCGTACTCAAGCTGTCTTGTGCCGCTTCCCTCCCGAGTTTAAAAATACCAGGTGAAAGTGGTAGCAAACCATGTGTAGAGCAGGCTGATTCCAGTTCCCTGACGTGTGAACGAGCACTGATAAGGCGGGAACAACCCGCAGTCGTTGATAATAAGCGCTGGCTGTTTCCGTGGCAGGCGTCCATGTGCCCATGCAGCGGAGCACAGAAACAGCCACTAACAGACCGCCAGGGGCGGGCCAACAGTGTGAACACTCCCTTGCGCTTCCTCCACGGTATCCTCCCGCTTAATTCGCTGCAGTGTGAACGGGAATACCGCAAACAAGCCATTCCCGGTCTGTGCCGGGTCTTCTTAACCACAACTCCCTAGTGCTTCAAATTGCCAGTCTGAACTCGGCCAGAGTGTTGGACGGGCCATTGGCCTGATCCAACATTGGCTTCTCTTATGTTCTTATGACATCACGCAGCCAGACAGCTGCACTCTCCCAAGACAGCCTCCCCCTGCCCCAGTGCTTCTCCCACCAGAAAAAGGGAGATTACCCCAGCGATTTCTGGCATTCCCAGGTCTCTGCTCTAGATAGAAGTAAATTACCTCAGGCCAAGGCAGTAGTCGAAGAGACCCCTACGACATAAATGTCACTTTGTCCGCAGGACCAAGTGTGCCATAAAATGTCATGCCGGGTACAGGGGATATAAACTTTATAAAGGACACAGGGCAACCCAAATAACGATATTATTTTTTACTCAAAATACAAACATGCTTAAAACAACACTTTTACAGTATTTCCTTAAAGCATCTCCCTGATGCCCACCCTCCTACTTCCGCTGTCTGTTAACAGTACAGGGACACAATGCACAGCCTCCGTCATCTGGCAATAAAAGTAATGACCAGTTGCTCGCAGGCCAGATAAGAGCCCCGGACAGGCCAGTTCCGGCCCGCGGGCCTTATGTTTGACACCCCTGATTTAGAAGGCCCCTCATAAAGTGAGGCCTTAAACTGTAGTTTACTTAGTATGTACATAAGCCCAGCTATGGTTCTGATAGGAACATATGGCGGCGGGGGGGGGGAGACTGTGCTGGGTTGTGGGCCTTGGGACATACCCCACTAGCCTCCTGCTGTTGCCGCATGCATGAACACAGCGTGTCGGCCTATTGGTCCTGCTAGCACAGTATTGTCTACCCAACCAGAAGTGGTTCTCTGAGGATCTTTCCTACTCTCGCTACCAGAAATCTTTTTTTTTCAGCCTGCAAGCACATTTGGAATTCTGACATCGTGTGGTGGGTGCTGCCACAAAACGGCCGCCGTAGGACTGCAAAGTATAGGGGTAGCTATGGGCGTTGAGGCGGGGGGGGCCCCCTCAGTTTCCCTGTATTCTTTCAAAATCAGTAACAGTGTATCTGGCTGCACATTCCTACTCCTTGTTGTTTAGCGGTGTGTTCGGCCCATTTCTCAAAGACAAGATTTAGAAGAGGAAGAAGAAGAAGAAGAGATTGGATTTATACCCCGCCCTTCACTACCCAAAGGAGTCTCAGAGCAGCTCACAAACTCCTTTCCCTTCCCCTCCCCACCACAGACACCCTGTGAGGTAAAAAAAGAAGAAGAAGAGAATGGATTTATACCCCGCCCTTCACTACCCAAGGGAGTCTCAGAGCGGCTTACAAACTCCTTTCCCTTCCCCTCCCCACAACAGACACCCTGTGAGGCAGGTGGGGCTGAGAGAGCTCTTGACAGAAACGGCTCTTTTTCAAGAACAGCTCTGACAGAACTACGGCTTGCCCAAGGTCATCCAGCAGGTGCAAGTGGAGGAGTGGGGAATCAAACCCGGTTCTCCCAGATTAGAGTCTGCGCTCCTAACCACTACACCAAACTTTACATGAAGTATGATTGAGTGGCTTAGTACTTTTTTTTTAAATTTAAATTTTTTATTTTTTAATAAGAAAAATAGTTTAGTGATACAATTGATAAGCAGTAGAAATAAGAACTTGTTTTAACTTTAAAGGATCCTTCATTTCTTTTCTCTCTCGTGACATCCAGAGAGTAAATTCCTCTGGGCAGGGGGCCAGGGATGCCACCCTCCAGGTGGGACCTGGGGATCCCCCGGAATTCCAGCTCATCTCCAGACTACAGAGCTCAGTTCCCCTGGAGAAAACGGCTGCTTTGGAGGGTGGATTCTTTGACTGGAGAAAATGGCTGCTTTGGTAGGCAGACTGTATGGCACTGTGCCTCACTGAGGTCCCTGTATTCCCCAGGCTTCACCCTCAAATCTCCAGGAGTTCCCTAACCTGGATCTGGCAACCCTACCACCCCCATCCCTGGCCAATGGCCAGGAGGAATCTAGCAACCCCAGACATGGATCCATCCACAAAATGGCTGCCAGAGCTTACCTTCAGTCACCCAGTGAGCATCCTTGTGCTGTGGTGGCAGCTGCCGCCAAAGCAACGTTTTCAATCATCTGCACAGCCAATCAAATTTCCGAAAGCCTTGCTGGGCAATAGCCCCGCCTGGCTCCGCCCACTTTCTTAAGGCACTTGGCAGGCAATTGGGAAGGTGTAGGCGGGCGCCACGTTGGGGACTCCTGTTCTAGTCTGTAAAGAGAGCCAGTTTGGTGTAGTGGTTAAGTGTGCGGACTCTAATCTGGGAGAACCGGGTTTGATTCCCCACTCCTCCACTGGCACCTGCTGATGTGACCTTGGGTCAGTCACAAGCTCTGGCACAGCTGTCCTTGAAAAAGAGCAGTTTGTGTCAGAGTTCTCTCAGCCCCACCCACCTCACAGGGTGTCTGTTGTGGGGAGGGGAAGGGAAAGGAGTTTGTAAGCCGCTCTGAGACTCCCAGTGAAGGGCGGGGTATAAATCCAATCTCCTCCTCATTCTTCTTCTTCTTCTTCTTCTTCTTCTTCTTCTTCTTCTTCTTCTTCTTCTGTGACAAAAGAGTCTGTTGCTTTGGTTTCAACCTGCTCCCCCCCCTTGCAATTGAAGACCCTGCCCAGACGATAAAAGCAGCCCCCCCCATGCCCAATAAGGATGCAACCCGGGCTTTGAAAGGTATTAAGTTGAACTCGCTCTCTCACCTTTTGCCTGCCTACAAAACCCTGGGTGGGGTGTGTGTGTCACAATCATAAAGCCAGTTAGAATGTCATCATTACAAATCATCCATAGGATGCCAATTAAAAGTATGACACGGTGCCACCAGTCATTTGAAAAACCTTCCAGGCTGAGAAAATGTTGTGAGTTGAGGGATGCCAACCTCCAGGTGGGACCCGGGGATCCCCCAGAATTACAGCTCAATTCGGGCAACAGAGATCAGGTCCCCAGGAGAAAAGGGATGCCAGTTGGGTGTAGTGGTTAAGAGCAGCGGACTCTAATCTGGGAGAACCGGGTTCGATTCCCCCCACTCCTCCACATGCAGCAGCTGGTGTGACCTTGCGTCAGTCACAAGTTCTCTCAGAGCTGTTCTCTCAAGAGCAGTCCTCAGTCAGAGCTCTCTCAGCCCCACCTGCCTCACAGGGTGTCTGTTGTGGGGAGGGGGAGGAGATTGTAAGCCGCTCTGAGACTCCTAGTGAAGCGTGGGGTATAAATCTAATCTCCTCCTCTCCTCTCCTCTCTATGGCACTGTACCCCACTAAGGTCCCTGTTCTCCTCAGGTTCTGTCCCCAAATCACCAGGCATCCCCACTCCTCCCCATCCCCCACCAGTGGCCAGGAGGGACCCGGCAACTCTAAACTGAGTTTGCTCTAGGAAGCAGTGCTATGTTCACTCTCTCTTTTGAGGGTGGGTATTTTTGAGGCGCTGCGGTGGCTCAAGTGGTTAAGACGCTGAACTGCAGGCTGTGGAAGGCCGGTAGTTCAGCAGTTCGAGACCGAAGTTGCCGCATGACGGAGTGAGCTCCCGTCTCTAGTTCCAGCTCCTGCCAACCTAACAGTTCGAAAGCAAGACATTGCAAGTAGATAAATAGGTACCTCTTCGGTGGGAAGGTAACAGCGTTCTGTGCGCCTTGGTGTTTAGTCATGCCGGCCACATGACCACGGAAAGGTCTTTGGACAGCGCTGGCTCTTCGGCTTTGAAAGAGAGATGAGCACCGCAACCCTAGAGTCGGACTCGACTGGCTTTCGAGCAAGGGAAACCTTTACCTTTACCTTTAGGGGGATTAATTCTTAGCCTTGAGCAATTCTCCCTCTACGCTGTGAAGTCTTGTGAGCAAAAATTCTACTTTGTGAGCTCCTGGCGTTAAAGTCATGAGCGAGCGATTTGGCTGCTGCATCAATTAGTTTGCTCTGGAGCCCTCCTTCCTGAGCGAAGACAAAAACGTGTGAGCCGGAGGCTGAAAAACTGTGAGCTCGCTCACACCAACTCAGCTAAGAGGGAACACTGGCCTTGAGGCAATCCCACAGGAAGTCCCCTGCCAACGGATGCAGGACTCCCCTCTACCTCTTTGAGGCCCGCCCTGACTAAGCCACTGAAATTCTGTTAAAACCGGGGGGGGGGGGGGCAGACGGACCAAAGAAGATGAGCACCGCAACCCTAGAGTCGGACTCGACTGGCTTTCGAGCAAGGGAAACCTTTACCTTTACCTTTAGGGGGATTAATTCTTAGCCTTGAGCAATTCTCCCTCTACGCTGTGAAGTCTTGTGAGCAAAAATTCTACTTTGTGAGCTCCTGGCGTTAAAGTCATGAGCGAGCGATTTGGCTGCTGCATCAATTAGTTTGCTCTGGAGCCCTCCTTCCTGAGCGAAGACAAAAACGTGTGAGCCGGAGGCTGAAAAACTGTGAGCTCGCTCACACCAACTCAGCTAAGAGGGAACACTGGCCTTGAGGCAATCCCACAGGAAGTCCCCTGCCAACGGATGCAGGACTCCCCTCTACCTCTTTGAGGCCCGCCCTGACTAAGCCACTGAAATTCTGTTAAAACTGGGGGGGGGGGGGGAGCAGAACCAAAGTAAGCCTCCTTCAGGGCTCTTTTTGGGCAGGAACGCACAGGAACAGAGTTCTGGCTGGCTCCCCAGTTGGCCACGCCCAGAAGGAATCCATTAGCATAATAGGCCACGCCCAACAGCAGAAACTCATTAGGATTGGCTACATTACGGGTGTGTAGCCTAACATGCAAAAGAGTTCCTGCTACAAAAAAAGCCCTGGCCGTTTTGACAACAAACAAGGTAAACAGAATAAGAAGCAAAAGGTGGGTGTGGCTGGATGACCACACTTCTGGCAATGTGGGGTGTGTGGCCTAATATGCTAATGAGTTTCTGCTGTTGGGTGTGGCCTATTATGCTAATGAGTTCCTGCTGGGCTTTTTCTACAAAAAAGCCCTGGACTAGCTGTTGCATTTTGGGTGCTGGACAAAAACACGGGTGTCTTTGGGGAATGCGGAGCGTTTCCTAGAGAGACGCTGCCTGGAACACCCCCCAGCCCCAAGGTTCCAGCCTGCAGCTCTGTCTGGGGAAGGCGGACTTCAGCCAAGGCCCCAGGCTGAGCACATTCAGGGCTGGGCGGTGGGGGGGAAGCGGAATGTTGTTCCGCACTATAAATTATACAAACATGCTTGTTTTACATAATCTAGAGCTGTGCATCAGAGCCGTGCAGCGCAGATGCCCACCTGCTCCTTCTCTGGCCGCCGAGCCTCTAAGTTGAGGCCTCTTAGAGAAAAACCACCACCACCTATTTTTCATGAGTAGAATGCAATCCGCAGTCACCACTGGTCTGCTCTTCGGTTCTTATGAATGCTTTAAAAGGGGATTAGACAGATTCATGGAGGATCGGGCTATCAGTGGCTACTAGGCATGGTGACTAAAGGGAACCTCCACGTTCAGAGGCAGTTAAGATCTGAATCTCAGTGCCAGGAGGCAACATATGCAAAGGCCTCAGACTCTCTGCCCTGTTGTTGGACCTCCAGAGGAACTGGTTGAGGCCACTGTGGGAGACGGGATGCTGGACTAGTTGGACCCTCACTGGTCTGATCCAGCAGGGCTCTTCTGATGTTCTTGTGAGCGGAAGGCCTCGGCCTCTCTGCCCTGTTGTTGGCCCTCCAGAGGAACTGGTTGAGGCCACTGTGTGAGTCGGGATGCTGGACTAAATATACCACTGGTCTAATCCAGCAGGGTTTTTCTTTTTCTTTAAATTATTTTTATTAAAAAGAAAAACAAAAATCAACCTGAAACATATCATAGTCAGAGAAATACAAGAGCCATGAAAAGTGGAAGCTGAGCTGAGGTGATACGCTGAAACAACCTTAATATTATCAACGGAAGAAACAGAAATTTTAAATATTGGATACAGTAAGAATCATATAAAGCGAGGTACCCAGATATAAATACATTTCGTTCTCTAGGGAATGATGGAAGGTATACCAGCTTCACAGGAAAAAACAGTCAAAGAGAGAACCAACGTCTATAATCTTTTTTCCATGCTAGGATGCCTCTGACTTCTAAATAACCAGAGACAGGATTCCTGTCTTCACAACTACTTCGTTGCAGACTGTATTGCGAACGACCAAAAAGGGGGCTTATGTTCAGTTTTCTCCAGAACACAGATCTCAGAATTTCTCATACCATCTATCTAAGGATGGCCCAACTGGATTTGACCAGGAAGCAGCAATCGTCAAACCGCCTGCTGTTAATTTGGAAACATAAGAACATCAGAGAAGCCAATCTTGGATCAGGCCAGTGGCCCATCCAGTCCAACACTCTGTGTCACACAGCGGCCAGAAATACCAGGTGCCATCAGTTTCCTTGTCTCTTTGGGGATTTGGATATCATTCCAAATATCAAATATAAACAACTTCGGAGAGAAAGGTAACTTAATCCTAGTAATTTGGAAGACTGCCTTTGAGACAGCCAACGAAACATGATGGGTATTGGGGCATTTCCACCACAATTGGAGAACCTTTTTGCCCACGGAGCTTCCAGCAATTAGGGCTGGAGCCCTGATTTATTTTATGTAAGTTTTATACATTAATTGCAAACTGGTATATCTTTGTCCCAATAGATTACGGCAGGACTCTCCTGGTGTTCTTAGGTGTCTAAGAACGTCTTTCTTCATTTATGCTCCATCGCTCTCCCCAGTGGTACCCAAAGTGGCATACGTCCTTTCCCTCTCCTCCATTTTATCCTCACAACAACCCTGTGAGGTAAGTTAGGCTAAGAGAGAGTGATCAGCCCAGCGACCTTCCATGGCGGAGTGGAGATCTGAACCCACACCTCCCAGATCCTACTCTGAAGCCCTTAACCACTACACCAATCTGGCTCCCTATGACAGGAGTCCCCGACGTACCTTCTAACACCTTTTCTGGCACCCACCAAAGTGCTTTTACGAAGGGGGAGGAGGAGGAGGAGATTGGATTTATACCCCGCCCTTCACTCTGAGTGTCAGAGCGGCTTCCAAACTCCTTCCCCTTCCCCTCCCCTTTCCACAACAGACACCCTGTGGGGTAGGTGGGGCTGAGAGAGCTCTGACAGAAACTGCTCTTTCAAGAACAGCTCTGACAGACCTATGGCTTGCCCAAGGTCATCCAGCAGGTGCAAGTGGAGGAGTGGGGAATCAAACCCGGCTCTCCCAGATGAGAGTCTGCGCACTTAACCACTACACCAAACTGGAGCCAGGTCGGGCTTTTGCCCAGCAAGGCTTCTATTGGAGATACGATTGGCTGTGCCAATTTTTTAAAATGTTGCTTTGGTAGCAGCTGTGACCACAGCACTGCATGACTGAAGTTACGCTGTAGCAACCATTTTGTGGCTGGCTCGGCCTCCTGCGGCAGCCATTTTGCAGCAGCCATTTTGTTGCTGCGTCCACAATGCCATGTCACAATTCCAAATGCGCCTGCAGGCTCAAAAAGGTCGGGGACCCCAGCTCCAAGGTGTTCAACTCAATCCCAGCACTGCGTTCCACCACACCAGTTTGGTGTAGTGGTCAACAGAGGTCATTTCGGGGGGGATCGCAGTTCCCCCGGGTGAGGTACGGGGGCGGGGCACATGACGAAGCCCCGCCCCCTGCTTCCGGCCGCCCCGCTTCCGGCCCTCATTCAGCCAGGAGGAGGCAGGAGAAGAAGGAGGGTAAGTTGCTTCCTCCCTGCCTCTCCCCACCCCTGCCTGGGGGTGTGTGGCCTTATGACACACTTCCGGTGATGTCAGTGGGTGTGGCCTTATGACACACTTCCGGTGATGTCAGGGGGTGTGGCATATGCTAATGAGTTATGCTAATGAGTTCCCCTAGCTCTTTTTCTATGAAACGACCCCTGGTGGTCAAGAGCATGGACTATAATCTGGGAGAACCAGGTGTGATTCCCCACTCCTCCACATGCAGCTGCTGGTGTAACCTTGAGTCAGTCACAAGTTCTCTCAGAGCTGTTCTCTCAAGGACAGTTCTGGGAAGAGCTCTCTCAGTCTCACGTACCTCACAGGGTGTCTGTTGTGGGGACGGGAAAGGGATTGGAAGGCTGCTCTAAGACTCCTTCGGGTAGTGAAGGGCGGGGTATAAATCCAATCTCTTCTCTCTCTCCCTCTCTCTTCTCTTATTCTGAAGTCCCATGTAACTCAGAGGGACTGCTAAGTATAAGGTATAGGGGTATGGATTCATTCAAGCCTCTCAGTGCTACCTCAGGGACTAGAAACTTCGAACAATCTCAGAGTGGGGATTGCGCTTAATATCCATATATATATATTTGTGTCTGTGCGTGAGCCTGGACAGCACTGGATATTGTGGGCATACATCTATTGAATTCGCACGAACTTGGCTGCAAAAACAAATTGGAAAAGGTTGCAGAGTTGAGGATTTCAGTTGCCCGGGTAACCTAACTCGAGTCGCCC
>NW_015171539.1:237022-280163 GCF_001447785.1 Gekko japonicus
TTGAATGTTGTTCTTCTGTGTAATCCCGAAGCCGGGATTACTTTCTTTAAAACCTGTGTCAAAGAACTGCTCCAAAAATATAATTAACAGTAAGAGGGATTTGGGGGAGCTGGGGGAATGAAAACGAAGGGCCGGATCCTGCGGCTCCTGCACCCGGGGAAAAGCCGCTTGCGTGTTTCTGGAGGGCTGAAGAAAATAAACAGAAACCTCAGCGCAAGAATAGGTATATAAATGGGTTTTTTAAACATCTATTTGGTAACCTTGATTTTGTTTTCTTCTCCCTACTCCGTGACCCGGATAACCCAGGCTAGCCTGATCTCGTCAGATCTCGGAAGCTAAGCAGGTTTGCCCCTTGGTTAGTACTTGGAGGGGAGACCACCAAGGGATACCAGGGTTGCCAGGCAGAGGCAGGCAATGGCAAACCACCTCTGCTTCTCCCTTGCCTCAAAGCCCAGTAGGCCTCGCCATCAGTTGGCTGCAACTTAACGGCACTTTCCACCAGAGGTCATTTCGGGGGGGGATCGCGGGGGATCGCAGTTCCCCCGAGTGAGGTACGGGGGGCGGGGCACATGACGAAGCCCCGCCCCCTGCTTCCGGCCACCCCGCTTCTGGCCCTCATTCACCCAGGAGGAGGCAGGAGAAGAGGGAGGGTAAGTTGCTTCCTCCCTGCCTCTCCCCACCCCTGCCTGCCTGGGGCCAGGGAGGGCCTTCGCGGGGCTGTGCCGAATCAACAGATTTGAAAAATGCTTATCGTCTGCGTTCTAATTGATTTTAACTTGCTTTTAACTTCATGGTACCCAATATATATGTGTCTGGATTTCAGACAGCCTATCTATTCTGTTTCAGGAACTGGTTACTAACGGAATGTATTTACCTGTTCATACAATGCTGGTTGTCTCCCGTTTGGGAAGCGTGTCTGAGGCATTGTTGACGAAAACTGCTTTCCTCAGGCCTTCAATCCCTTCTTCCGGATCTGAATCGCTACAGTGGGCTGTGTAAATTGCCCCGTAGCTCTTCCTCCGGTGACAGGTTTTTCACGCCCTTTTCCTCCCGGCGTGCAATCTCTCCTCTTTTTAATTTTTTTTCCTATTGGGAGCGCTATAACACTATAACAGGACGTCAAATCAGAGTCATAGCACTCCCAATAAAATGTTCCCCCAAAATCCCAAAACCTCTCAGGGAGATTGTGCGCATGGAGTGTAATTTATTCAATGAGCTGCCTATTGAATGCATAGTGTTGTGAAACATCTAATTGAATTGCCATGTTGAGCTTCGTCCTGGGCTAGGATCCAAATACATCCAATCAGGTTACTAGCCCAGGAGCTAACATCCAATCTCCTCACAGCAAGCTCCCTGAGCGGGAACGCTTGTGATTGGTCTTTATTGGGACAACCTCATTGGTTGGTAATTGTACAGTGGGCGTGGCTATATTAGCCGGGAACGTTTAAAAGCAGGACAACTGCAATGGAAAAGCTGAACCGTTCTGTTCTGGCTATCTGATGTTGATCCGTGTTGGAGTTGTGTTCGAGTTGAAGAATAAAGTTGTGCTCTTGCTGAATCACTCTCTGTCTGCTTTGTTAAGCGAGCGACTTAACGTGGAGGAAAATGGCGGGAAAAGAAAGTGGCACAGTTTGAAATGGCCACAGCGCTTCAGGGGCGGCTCCTTACCGGAAGGGAAATGCTGTGTGAAACAGCCGTTCCTGTACCAGTTTCCTCCATGTTGGGCCAATAACGGAAACCATGCTGTTTAAAAAGGTAATGTGAAATCGACCATTATTTGACATCTTGTCAATTGATCAACAAAAGTTACGGCTAATAGTTGGAAGAAAAAGCTACCTTTGTTTCCCTCATTTCTTACTGAGAACATAAGAAGAGGTTGACTGGATGAGGCCGATGATGCATGCACAATGGAATCTGAAGCACTGTTACACTACGGATGCCAGCCTCCAGGTGGGACCTGGGGATCCCCTGGAATTACAGCTCATCCCCAGACTATAGAGATCAGTTCCCCTGGAGAAAACAGATGCTTTGGAGGGTGGACTTTCCCAACCTGTATCTGGTCATCCCAACCTGTATCTGGTCATCGTAGCCCCCCTAACATGGCCAGTGGCCGGGGGGGGGGGGGACTGGCAATGGTAGTCTACCATCTGACAGCCGGTTTGGTATAGTGGTTACGAGCATGAACTCTAATCTGGGAGAACTGGGTTTGATTCCCCACTCCTCTACATGTGGCTGCTGGGTGACCTTGGGCAAGCTACAGTTCTCTCAGAGCTGTTCTCTCAAGAGCAGTTCTCTCAGAGCTCTCTCAGCCCCACTTACCTCACACGGTGTCCGTTGTGGGGAGGGGAAGGGAAGGAGATTGTAAGCTGCGCTGAGACTTTGAGTGAAGGACGGGATATATATCCAATCTCCTCCTCTTCCTCTTCTTCTTCTCCTCCCTCCCTCCCTCCTCCTCCTCCTATGGAGGCCAGTGAGATGCTCCAGAAAGCTCACAATTGGGGAAACTAAGGCAGGAGTCTTCCTTAGTTATTCCCCCACCAACAGGCCCAGTAGCACCTTTAAGACCAACAAACTTTATTGCAGCATAACCTTTCGAGAAACACAGCTCTCTTCATCAGATGCATGGAGGGTGTGAAGAAACTGGCCAGAGATATATAGGGGGGAGGGGGAGGGGGGAGAGGATGCAGAAAGTGCCGTGTAAATGCAAAGCAGTTGCAAAAGTCATGAAAAGTTACCCGCCCATCCCTTTTTTCTCTATTTTGGGTCTTCAGGTCCTCCCAGAGTTATTATTTATCCTCTTCAGTGGCTGGGATGGAGTGAAAAAGAGATTGGTTGAAAGGAAGGGGGTGGGAAGAGAAATACCGGTACTCTAAGCACAATTTGAATGGCTTAAATATTCATGCATATGTGTAGAACTACGGGCTGATTCACTGGGGCAATAATCTTAATTAGAATGGAATGTATTATGGGGATTCTTTCTCGGGGAAGACGGGGAAGAGGGAGAAGTGCACGCAGCCACCCTCCACACTTACTCCCCCAAAAAAGTCAGAGTTAAAGATCCCGTTTTGGCAGCTCTTGTTTGCCAACGGATCCACCCGGCTGCCAGACGAGAACATTTTGTCAGTTTTCGCTAGCGGGAGAAAGAAGAGGAGGGTATCCATCAGGCAAGGGGGTGGGCGTACATACCGGAGCTGTCTGACACTGTGAGGTTAGGAGGGGAAAGTGGGGGGGGGGGGTGGGGGGGGGGAAACCAGCCTTACTCCTTGCCTGGTGACCAGGAATTAATCTGAGCCACAAGTGTGTGTCTAGACACTGAGATCTCCTAAGCACCGCACACCATTTCTATACAGCTGAGCACATACGTAAGAATATAAGAAGAGCCCTGTTGGATCAGACCAGGGGTCCATCTAGTCTTGTATCCTGTTTCACACAGTGGCTAACAGCAAGGCACAGAGGAGAAGAGGAGACTGGATTTATACCCTGCACTTCACTACCCAAAGGAGTCTCAGAGCGGCTTAAGATCTCCTTTCCCTTCCCCTCCCCACAACACACACCCTGTGAGGTAGGTGGGGCTGAGAGAGCCCTGAAAGGAGTGCTCCTGAGAGAACAGCTCTGAAAGAACTTGTGACTGACCCAAGGTCACACCAGCAGTTGCACGTGGAGAAGTGGGGAATCACACTTGGGTCTCCTAAATTAGAGTCTGCCGCTCCTAACCACTACACCAAACTGGCTCTCGAGGCCTTCGCCTGATGTTGCCTCCTGGCTCTGGGATTCAGAGTGTAATGTATCCAGTTCTGACCACGTGGCCGACTGGGGCTCCACGCGGTCAAGCGAAACCTTCGAGCTTTGCTCCAGGAAACAATGGACTAAGTGGATCCTAGCCCGCACCTATCCGAGGGCTAGATTCCTGGCCAAGAGCCTATGGAACTCTCGGCCACTGTAAATAGCCTATTGCGGTGTGAGGGTGTGTTTTGGGTGATGGTTTCACGGGGGATATGAGCCGGCCTGCGAGCCGGCTAAGGTTGTCTTGTTCCACACGAATAAAAGTACGTAACTTGAAATCACTCATCTGTCTGCGTACTTTTCACTGGCAACGGAGGATGGGATTCACCCTACCATGAACAGAGACCACGCACCGAGCATCGCATCGAGCCCAGCGCCAAGATCACCGCACATCGCTCCACCTCGTGCCCAGCATCTCCGATCGCCGCTCACCGCTCCAAGCAACGCACCGCTGACCCCAAGAGCAGCACCGCAATGCTCCCAGCTTCATCTCCCACCACCGCTCCCGAGCTGCGACCTTCACGTGGGTTGGGTAAGGTGGCCGCAGCCACTGAGTGTCTCCCCGTATTCGACATCTCCTGTCCCACCGAATGGGAAACGTGGCTCGAGACACTCGAGAGCCACTTCACGATCGATCAACGACATCACCGACCCAGGGAAGAAGAAGGCGCATCTCCTCCGGTACTGTGGGATGGAGGCACATCTCCTGCTCAAGGATCTGATTGCGCCCCGGCTGACCAAGGACGAAATGCATGTCTCCTTGGTCAGGGCGCTGTCCAATCACCTCGCTCCCAAGCCCACAGAATTTGCGGAGAGGATGGACTTTTTTGCATGAGTCCAGGGGCCAGACGAGACGGCCTCCGACTTCTTGGCGGGTCTTCATCGGGCCGCCACAAGGTGTTCCTTTCCAGACCTGGCTGACGCTCTCCTCAACCAATTCTTGCTGGGACTACGAGAGCCCAAACTCCGGAGGAAACTCGACAGCCAGGACACGCTCGACCTCGACAAAGCGATTCGAGAGGCCACTGCCTACAAGAAATCGCACCAAGACCGCCACGCCAAGGCGGTCCACTGCACACGAGCAACTGTAGGTTCCGATGCCTCGGACGAGGTTCTACAGGTCCGCCAGTGGTCGTCTCAGCGGCCCCATCAGTAGTCGAGATCCACATCGGGCAAGGCGTCCTCGGCTCCCTCTTCGACCTGTGCCAGCTGCAGGAAGGAACATGAACGCCAGCCATGCTGTTTCCGGATTGCTGTCTGTAGGACGTGCAACAAATTGGGGCACATCTACCGGGTCTGCCGCTCCAAGGGTCTGCGCCAGAAGACGTCGGCCCACCAGACCACTCCGGACCTGCACACCGACCTCCACACCCTCCCGGCCCACCACCAGCATCACCTGGTATGTAACTTGCCCCCCCAATAGCCCCAACAAAGGGCACATGACTGTCCTTATAGAGGGGTCCCCCTGCAGCATGGAAATTGACACGGAGTTGTCTTTTCCCATTATTTCTGTGGATACGCTTTGCAAGCTGTGTCCCCAGGGGGGACTCCCCCTACAAAAGCCACGGGGTTTCACCTTGCGGTACTTTAATAAGAACCCCGTGGCGGTACTGGGCTGGGGCAAGTTCCGGGTGCAGTTCAAAGACTTTAATGGCCTCCTAGACCTGCTGGTGGTGGATGGGCGGCTCTCCAGTCTACTGGGACTCTCTTGGTTCGGCCCTCTGGGATTGCCGCTCATGGGGCTTAACCAGGTCCGGTCACAGGGGTTAGAGTCCGTGTGCACAGAATTTCCTCGAGTGTTCAACGGCACCCTAGGATGATTTTCCGGGGAGCCCATCTCGCTAGACCTCGACCCTGCTGTCCGCCCAATCCAGATTAAAGCCAGGTTTCCTCCACTTGCAATGAAGCCTAAAATAGAGGCCGAGCTCGACCGTCTGGTGGCACAAGGGGTGCTGGAACCAGTCGCGTCTGCATGGTGGGAGACCCCTATAGTTACCCCGGTAAAACCGAATGGGGACGTGCACATTTGTGTGGATTACAAATGCACACTTAACAAAGCTCTACAGGCCCATGCTTATCCAGTTCCGGTGGTCAGCCATGTGCTGGCCGCTCTGGTGGGGGCCCGGGTTTTCGGCAAATTGGACTTAGCCCAGGCATATCAACAATTGCCGGTTGATGCCGCCACTGCCGAGGCCCAAACGATCACCACTCATAAGGGGGCTTTTAAGGTGCACCGTCTCCATTTCGGGGTCTCGGTCGCACCAGGGATTTTTCAGTCGTTCATGGATTCCCTTCTCAAAGGTATCCCCGGATTACAGCTGTTTTTAGACGGTGTGCTCATACCGGCTCCGGACATGTCGATCTTCGCCGACCGGCTCCAGGCAGTGCTGCAGAGGTTCGACGCGGCCGGGTTGAAGGTCAAGAGGGAAAAATGTCTCCTGGGGGTCCCTCGTGTAGAGTTCCTGGGCTTCGCGGTCGATGCCACCGGCACCCACCCCACCGAGGACAAGGAGAAAGCCATCACACAAGCTCCCCCTCCCGCATCCAAGTCAGAGCTGCAGGCCTTTCTGGGGCTTCTGAACTTTTATCACTCTGTCTTGCCTCTCAAGGCCACAGTTGCTGAAGCTCCACCGCCTCTTGGACAAGTACGTGCCCTGGGTTTGGGGTCCGCTGCAAGCTGCTGTGTTCCAGGCAGTGAAGGACCTGCTCCATCCTGACACACTTCAATGAAGTGCTCCCGGTGGTCCTTGCGTGTGACGCTTCACCTTACGGGGTTGGGGCAGTCCTGGGCCACTGGCTACTGGACGGCCGTAAGGTCCCGGTCAGTGTTCCCTCTAAGCTGTGTTAGTGTGAGTCAGCTCACAGTTTTTTAGCCTCTGGCTCACACATTTTTGTCTTAGCTCAGGAGGGATGGCTCCAGAGCAAACTAATTTATGCAGTACCCAAATCGCTCGCTCACAACTTTAATGTCAGTAGCTCACAAAGTAGAATGTTTGCCCACAAGACTCCACAGCTTAGAGGGAGCATTGGTCCCGGTTGCCTATTATTCCAGGACACTGTCCGCGGCGGAGCGCAACTACGCGCAAATTGATAAGGAGGCACTGGGTATTGTGGCTAGGGTGAAAAAATTTCACCACTATCTGTATGGCAGGCCTTTCACGGTTCTTACGCACCACAAGCCGCTACTCGGCCTCCTGGCCCCCGATCGCCAGACCCCTCAAATGCTCTCCCCCTAGGTGCTTTGCTGGTCAATTTTCCTGGCAGGGTACTCCTACACCCTTGTTCACCACCCGGGAAAAGCGATGGGTCACGCGGACGCTCTGAGCCACCTCCCTCTACCTGTGTGTGACCCAGATCCAGCCCCTGCTCAGCAGATTGTGCTCCTGGAGTCTCTTCCGGACCAGCCAGTGCACATCAAGGAAGAGGCTCGCTGCACGGCCAAGGACAAGGTACTCTGCCGCGTCTTGGACGGTGGTGAGGGGGTGGCCAAAGGGGAGCAGGACTTTACGGCATTTGCTTCCCGGAAGGACGAACTGTCCGTCCACAAAGGCTGTGTAATGTGGGGAAGCCGGGTGGTCATCCCTATGCCCTTACAGGAACGGGTCCTCACCGCCCTCCACGAATCACATCCCAGGGTGGTGTGCATGAAAGCCCTGGCTAGAAGTTACGTCTGGTGGCCAGGGCTGGACCAGGACATAGAAGACGTAGTAAAGAGATGCCAGCTGTGTATATTGTTTTCCATCCAAAGTTGTAAGTATAGTCACCAAAGCTGCCTTTCTTCTTTCTTTTATTCTCCATGCTAGCATGCGTACGTTCCTCTGAGATTTTTGCCTCGTCTGTCTGCGTACTTTTCACAGAGGTTGACTGCCTCTGAATATGGAGGTTCCCATTAGTCACCAAGGCCAGTAGCCACTAACAGACCTCTCCTCCATGAATCTGATTAATCCCCTTTTAAAGCTTTCTATGCCTGTGGCCATCACTACATCCTCTGGCAGCGAATTCCACATTTCGATCACTCATTGTGCCAAGAAGCAGTAGAAAAAAGCATGAATTCAGTAGCACCTTAAAGACTAACGAAATTTGTGGCAGGGTAGGAGCATCTGTGAGTCACTGCTCACTTCAGTTTTGGAGAGACAGCGTGGTGTAGTGGTTAAAAGGGTCGGACAAAGATCTGGGAGACCTCAGTTCAAATCCACACTTCGTCATGGAAGTCAGCTGGAGGCCTTGCGTCAGCCACACCCTCCCAGCCCAACCTACCTCACAGGGTTGTTGTGAGGATGTACACTCCTTTGGATTCCACTGGGGAGAAAGGAAAGAAGAATAAATGATCAAACTAAATAAATAGTAAGTACAGTGCTAACTAAGAGAAACAGCAGTGGTATTAGCCCACCCCTTGGGGGGGTTAGATTAAATACAATTTCTTAGGAGCATATATCATCCTAGATTATTATTATTGTCTTTACTGGTTTTGCAACCGGAGTCGTAAACAGCAACAGGAGCACATATCTTTAGTCTCCTCACTGAATATTGTTTTCAACAATTCAACATGACTGCCTTCTAATCTGGATACCAAAGCCATGGATTCCTTTGCTTTAAAAAAACAACAACAACAACCCAGAAGTTGGCTTTGAATCGTGTTGATAACCTTGCTGTAGCTGTTGTGACATACGACGAAGGAACCATGAGGAATGTTCTTAAAAATAGGATGTCGGCTCCGTTCTAACGGCAGCACTTGTCTCCCGTGCAAGAAACATTCCCCGACGCGAGAGGCTCCTCATGCCAGAGGAAAGTGAGCATCCGACCCACGTTGATTCCTCCCCACCCTTTTTTTCAGTTCACATCTTGAATAGATCCGATAATTCTGGGAGAATTAGGGTCGCCAACTCTGGGTTGGGAAATACCTGGAGATTTGGGGGGTGGAGCGTGGGGAGGGCGGGGTTTGGGGAGGGGAGGGACCCCCAGCAGGGGAGAACGCTATAGAGTCCACCCTCCAAAGCAGCCATTTTCTCCAGGGGAACTGATCTCAGTCACCTGGACTTCAACTAATGCTGGGAGACAATACACCCTGTAAGTTGTGGAGTCTTGTGAGCAAAAATTATACTTTGTGAGCTGCTGGCATTCAAGTTGTGAGCAAGCGATTTGGTTGCTGCATAAATCAGTTTGCTCTGGAATGTTCCCTCTAAGCTGTGGAGTCTTGTGAGCAAAAATTCTACTCTGTAAGCTACTGGCATTAAAGTTGTTAGGCATTAAAGAGCAAGCGATTTGGCTACTGTATGAATTAGTTTGCTCTGGGAGCCCTCCTGCCTGAGCTAAGACAAAAATGTGTGAGCCAGAGGCTAAAAAACTGTGAGCTGGCTCACACTAACTCAGCTTAGAGGGAACACCACTGGAAGATCCTCAGGCCCTGCCTGGAGGTTAAGCAAAGCAAAAAGAGCAACCCTGAAAAATTAACTATGAAAAAAACAAATGAAACATTCAATAATCTTCCGTATCTAATCCATGTAAGCAGAAATTCATATAGGCATCAGTTCATATAAATAGGAATATATTCATTTCATTCATTTCCATGTAATATCCATCATTAAAAAAAAAAAAAAACATTCCAAAACCACACCAGACTGGTGAGCTCAGATCAAAGTCATTAGTCCAATAAAGTACATGATGCTCTGAAGAAAGTACTATGACGCTTGTTAAGCCTTATCGTAAGCAATTTTTTTCACAAGATGGTTACTGAAGAGCAGTGATGCGACGAATGTTGATTTGCTCTTCAAAAAGGTCTTAATGACTTTCAAGGACACCGTTGTTCGGTTCTCCAAATGTTCCATTTATTTTTTTCCCTCGTTAATTTTTCACGGCGGCTTTTTTTTCGCTTTGCTTTGCTTGATCCTCTGTCCGTGATTCTCTTTGGCTGTAATCCTACCTGGGGGTTGGCAACCCCCGGCAGCCATTCTGAGGCACAGGACTGGAGGGACTGAGTTGTGCGTACACACACCGCACGTCCACGCACACCCCAATCTCCTGCACGCAAGAGAGCCACGTGGTACACTCTGTGTACAGGATGCAAGTTTCATATTTCCACGCTCGTTCCTACCGGGAGACGCTGGGCTGAAGGCGTCCTGAGGAATCAAAGTCTCCCCCCTGCGCTTCTGAGATTAGGAGGCACGGTTTACTGAAAGTCAAAGGCAGGCGGTTTCCAAGTGAGCCAGAAATGTTAGAAATTACTTCGTGTATGTATCTGTTTCTTGCACGCAGCACCCCCCCTTCCTTTCCCTTGCTGGGAGATAATATTTGTGCTTTGAAGAATTTTTTTTAAATGATATCAATATTCAGGAGAGAGCCAGAATGACTTCTTCACCCAAAGAGTGATTAACACATGGAATTCACTGCCACAGGAGGTGGTGGCGGCTACAAGCATGGACGGCTTCAAGAGGGAACTGGATAAACATATGGAGCAGAGGTCCATCACAGGTTGGGGCAGGTGATGCTCTGTACTCTTGGTGCTGGAGAAGGGGTGGAACAGTGGGAGGGTTTCTAGTGTCCTGGTGCCACTGGTGGACCTCCTGATGGCACCTGGTATTTTTGGCCACTGTGTGACAGAGTGTTGGACTGGATGGGCCATTGGCCTGATCCAACATTGGCTTCTCTTATGTTCTTATGACAGAGTGACATTAAGTCTTAGAGCGGCTGGTTCACACATGCACAGGGACAAGGTGGTAGACAGGATAACACTGCTTTAGACTGCAGGTGGATTGGAGTATCCCTTTGCATTGTTATTTTTTTTAATTCCATGTTTAAAGAAAACTAGTTCAGAAGGGAGAAGGGATGTGCTGGCTTTCTAGTTTTGCAGGGAGATCCCCCCCCCCCAAAAAAACCCATAGCAGAGGCTTTCTAGTTGCAGGGAGATCCCCCCCCCCCCAAAAAAACCCATAGCAGAGCACATGTTATGTAGTGCAATGGAACCGTACTTGCGAACAGGCTGGCAACGGACATGCGAAATAGCGAAGCTTTGAACGCATAACAATAGAAGGCTAGGATCCTAGAATGACCCAATAGATTGCCCCGGATCCTAGTAATAGCCAGTTGTTTAACAATACCCTGAAAATAGACTATCATTGGGAGCGGGGTGTGTGTTGGGTGTGGTGTGTGGTACGAATATAAGCAGGGCTCTGACCCTGCTAGTTTGTCTTAGTTTTGAGCTGAAACCACTTAATAAACATGATTTAATCACTGTACGCGTCTGAACCCAGTACATTTCAGCACACGTGATCCATGTGGAATACAAAGTGATGCGGTTCATTCTGCCATCTTGGCAAGGTTACCACTCCATTCTTCAGCGTGCGTGAACTGGGTTCAAATCCCCACTTACCAACAAAGCCTACTTGGGTGATCATAGGCCAGTCTTGTCCCTCCCTACTTCACAAGGTTGTTGTGAGGATAAAAGGTAGCGTATATCCTGCCGTAAGCTCTTAGGAAGAAGCCCAGGCTAATAACAACAAAGACAATACGAAAGTATCAGTAATCTTTGGCGCTGGGTTGTCTTGTCACTTGTACACACAACAACACAAATGTATGTACAACACCCTCCACCCTAGCCTCTGCCTCACAGAGTCAAATACGTGCCCTCTCCTCAGATAGAAGAAGAGATTGGGTTTATACTAGGCTTGCCAAATGTGCCCGGGGGGCGGGTAACCCCCCGCTTCGGAGCCCCCGATTCCCGCCCCGCCGGAATCGGGGCTCGGGGGGAATCCCGCCCCCGAAGCTGCGTCACCAGAGGTGACGCAGCCACGTTGCCGACGTTGGGGGCGTGGCCGAGCTCGTCGGGGGGGAACTACATATGGTTCCCCCCCCCCGACGAGCTCAACCCCACCCCCGCGCGCGTACATGCGGACTGCTCCCGGACGGGACGCGGACTCCCCCGCCGGTGAGTGAAAATTATTTGGCAACCTAGTTTATACCCCGCCCTTCAGCCAGTGTGGTGTAGGGGTTAGGGTGTCAGTACATAAATGAAGAACACAAGACGAGCCCTGCAGATTCCTGCCAGATGTCTATATTTATTTATTTTTCATATTTATACTCCGCCCTCCCCAATGGGCTCAGGGCAGATCACAAAGGCAAGGAAAAAACCGAGCCATAATGAAAACATATGATACATAATAAAAACATCCAATCATTAAAACAGTGGTGCTCAATCAATTATTAAACATAAGTCCAAGATGGCTCAGCTCAGTTCTTCTCCAGAATCTTCTGACCATTCCCAAGTTCTTCCTCAGGGCCTCACAACGTCCTCTAGGTGCAATGGCGGTGATGGTATAGTGGGGCGGCGGCTCCTACTCAAAAGCCTGGCGGAAGAGCTCCGTCTTGCAGGCCCTGCAGAACTGCATAAGGTCCCGCAGGGCCCGGATCTCCCCTGGGAGCTCATTCCACCAGGTAGGAGCCGCCACCGAAAAAGCCCTGGCCCTAGCCACAGCTGATTTAGCATCCTTGGGGCCCGGGATGTCCAACAGATTTTGGGCCCCTGACCGTAGTGCTCTTGGGGGAACATGTGGGGAAAGGCGGTCCCTCAGGTAGGCTGGACCCAGGCCATGTAGGGCTTTATAGGTATGAACCAGCACTTTGAAGCGAATCCGGTACGCTATCGGCAGCCAGTGCAGTGCCTTCAGTACAGGCTGAATGTGGTCCCTTCCTAGAGAGATCCATCAGCAGCCTGGCTGCAGCATTCTGCACTAGCTGCAGCTTCCGGATTTGCGACAAAGGCAGCCCCATGTAGAGAGCGTTGCAGTAGTCTAGCCTCGAGGTGACCATCGCATGGATCACTGTGGCCAGGTCATCTCGGTCAAGATAGGGGACCAACTGCCGTGCCAGCCGAAGATGGTAAAAGGCTGACTTGACAGTGGCCAGCGTCCTGTTTCCCACTGTGCCCAAAACAGGTGCCATCAGAAGGCCTCAGACTTGGGGGACAGAGGCCAAGTCCTCTTCTGTTGTCATTGCTCCCACCAACAACATAATCAGTGTACATGGTGGTTCGCATTTTTCCATGATGGCCAGCCATTATTTATGGTGGTGGAAAGTGCCTATCAGACTCCTGCAGCGATCAGTTCCCAACAGCTTTCATTCAAAGAAGTTTATTGAGACGTTGAGAGTATGCAGGTATCATAACCATTATTCAAGGGGACCCTCTGATGGCCCAGGGCCAATCAGGAATCAGGTAGAAGCCCGCCAAAGTTAGCGGGCTACTTTTCCCAAGAGAAATGCTACACCAGGCACTGAAGGTCCGGCAGAAATAATACAAACATAGAAGACACAGCAGAATTGAAACTTAACATTCCAAAGTCAGCCCTACTCCCATGGCAGCCAAGGCTTAAGAAAGGCCTAGCTGACAGTAAAGGCCTAGCTGACACAGTTAAGTCACAGACGACTTATGGTGACCCTGTGGGGTTTTCAAGGCAAGAGATGAACAGAGGTGGTTTGCCATCACCTGCTCTGTGTAGTGACGCTCGCTGGCCTTCCCTGAAGGTCTCCAGTCCAAATACTAACCAGGGCTAAACTTGCTTAGCTTCCAGGAGAAGGATAGCCTGGGCCATCTACTTTCAGGCCAGGGCAACAGTTGTCTATAGATCGCTCTTTTCTCCATAAATCTGCTCAAGCCCCCTTTAATTTTTTTTAAATAATAATTTTTTGTTTTATTAGAAATACACAAATACAGATATGCAGATGAAACATTTTGAAATAGCACAATAAATCCAAATATAAACTTTCAAGCAAGATTTCCACATTGTTATCAATGTGCGTGTGTGTGTGTATGCGTGTAAGTATAATTATCCATAAACCTTTGTTAAACCTTCTAACAATATTAAATAAAATTATGCAACTCATAACCATGTGAAGTATATAACAGATTAACTGAGCATGTAGGATTTTCTAATGATTTCAATAAGAAGAAAAGCCAAAAATGAAAGCATAATAACTGAAGGAAACTTTAAATCCATTTATGAAATTGGGACCATTCGGAGGAGAGGAAGTGTTGCGATGCTAAATAGTCTAAAATCGGGAACCATTTGGGAGTGAAGGTGTCTTGAATAGGATATTGGGAAGAGATATTTAGTTTGTTTGATACTGCGTCCATTAAATAGTGGTTCCACAGTTTTTTATACCACATTTCCACATTAGGTGCCCCCTTTAATGACCAAGCTAAGGGTTCAGGCACTACTACATCTTGTGGCGGTGAGTTCCATAAGTTGTTTAACAGAAGGCTTGACAAATCCCAGGCACCAGGGAGTCATGCTGTCTAGAGATCTCATTGTGGCGCCCAGGGTTTCCGGAAATCATTTATTGTAAGCGCCTCTTGGCGATTCTCATTAGAAGTAAAATGCCTATTTAGGAGATGGATAGAGGTCGGTTTTTGTTGTTGTGATAAACCAGGGTTACCTCATATTTACCTATACTAGGGGTATTTACCTATACTGGCCTCCAGGAGGGTTATGGGGATCCCCTGGAATTACAGCTCATCTTCAAACTACAGAGATATAGCCCTGACCTGGATAGCCCAGACAAGCCTGATCTCATCGGAAGCTAAGCAGGGTCAAACCTGGTGATACTTGGGAGACTTCCAAGGAATACCAGGGCCAAAACACAGAGACAGGCAATAGTAAGCCACCTCTCTGAAACATCCCACTAGGGGTCGCCAAAAGCCAACAATGACTTCCAGGTACAAACACCTCCCCTAAAGAGATCAGTTCCCCTGGAGTAAATGGATGCTTTGGAGGGTGGATTCCATGGCATTGTACCCCACTGAGTTCCCTGTCCTCCCCAGGCTCCA
Source organism: Gekko japonicus (assembly GCF_001447785.1). NCBI lineage: Eukaryota > Metazoa > Chordata > Lepidosauria > Squamata > Gekkonidae > Gekko > Gekko japonicus. Next base: position 251,622 of record NW_015171539.1, read on the forward strand.
CCCCCCCCCAAATTTGGTGTAGTGGTTAAGTGTGCGGTTTGGTGTAGTGGTTAAGTGTGTGGACTCTAATCTGGGAGAACCAGGTTTGATTCCCCACTCCTCCACTTGCACCTGCTGATGTGACCTTGGGTCAGTCACAAGCTCTGGCACAGCTGTCCTTGAAAAAGAGCAGTTTGTGTCAGAGTTCTCTCAGCCCCACCCACCTCACAGGGTGTCTGTTGTGGGGAGGGGAAGGTAAAGGAGTTTGTAAGCCGCTCTGAGACTCCAAGTGAAGGGCGAGGTATAAATCCAATCTCTTCTTCTTCTTCTCTCTTATTTGAAAAAATGATAAGAAACTGTTTAGGTAGCAATAATTAGAAACTCTGGCCATTCAAATATACTAACCTGAAGGCTGAAAAATAAGTCTGTCTCCTAAATTTTTGGGGCGGCTTGTTAAGCTGAAGAAAATTTTCGAAGGCCTGACTTAAGAAGTTATTTATTTTTATCCTCTTTATTTATTATTTAATTTATATCCTGCCTTTCTCCCCAATGGCGACCCCAAATGGCTTACATTGTTCTCCTCTCCTCCATTTTATCCTCACAACAACCTTGTGAGGTAGGTTAGGCTGAGAGTGTGTGACTAGCCCAAGGTCACCCAGCAGGCTTCCATGGCACAAATTGGGATTTGAACCTGGGTTTACCCAGATCCTAGTCCCACATTTTAACCACTACATCACACTGAGGCATGCTGGATCAGACCAGTGGTCCATCTAGCCCTGCATCCTGTCTCAATACACTGTCCAACCAGTTACTCTGGAGGGCCAACAGTAGGCCATAGAGGTAAAAGCCTTTTCCCTGATGCTGCACTGGATTCAAAGGCTGACTGCCTCTGAATGTGGAGGTTCTCTTTAGGCACCATGGCTAGCAGCCACTGATACACTTAATCTTTAGTGAATTTGTCTAATTCCCTTTTGGAACCATCTATATGCCCTTGGCCATCACTCCCTCCTCTGGCAGCAAATTCCATTTCAATCACTCGTTGAGTAAAGAAGTACTTCCTTTTGTCCATCCTGAACCTACTGCCCATCAGCTGCATTGGATGCCCTCGAGTTCTAGTATTTTGAGAGGAGGAGAAAAAGTTATCTTTGTCAACTCTCTCCACTGCTATGCATAATGTTATAAAACTTTATCATGTCCCCCCCCTTAGTCGTCTCTTTTCTAAACTGAAAAATCCCAGACCCTTCAGCCTTTCCTCATAGGGAAGACGCTCTAACCCCCTCATCTTCTTGGTCACCCTCCTCTGTACTTTGTCCAACTCTGCAATGTCCTTGAGATGCAATGACCAGAACTGCACACACAGTATTCCAAATGAGGCTGCAACATGGATCTTTTCAGGGCATTATAATGTTGGCTGTTTTGTTTCCTCATGCATCATGGAAAGATGCAGGAGTCATTTCCTGCAGGAGCGCACAGGGGCGGAGCTCCGGCAGTAAGGAGCCCAGGGGGCGGGCACATGCAACAAGCCCCGCCCCCTGCTCCCAGCAGCCCTCAGTTGGGCCATGAGGAGCAAGAAACAACCAGGTCAGTTGCAGAGCCCCCTCCCCCCCGGCCCACCTTCAGGTACAAGCTCTCCCTCCTCTGTGAGGGCAGATCTGTGCGTCCCCCCCCCAATAGCTAGCAATCCAAAACAGTCCAGTGGAGCTTGAGCGGTGGTTGTTGCCTTCTGACATACTTCCGGTGATGTCAGGGGGTGTGGCATATGCAAATAAGTTATGCTAATGAGCTCCTGCACCTCTTTTTCTACGAAATGACCCCTGGAAAGATGTATTTCCTACACTAGCTTTGTATGTGCCAGGCTTGCATGATGTGTGTGACCCACTAAGTTTAAACAGAGGGAGGGAGAGAGAGACTTTTCCCTCCCCTACCTCACCCCTCCTGTCATTCATACGGAACATTATGACCAGAGCATTTGGCCCTGGGTTTGCACCCCCCTCCCAAAAGTGGGCTCAGGTACTCCAATAATGTAGATGTCCCCAAATCTCCGTCAGCTCCCTTTCCTTCACACCCACAGCCCGTCTGCTTTTCCACACACTCACACCCCTTTTCACACCTAAAGTGGCTTCTCATTCAGCAATTTCTTCCTCTCTCTTCCCACCCAAACCCATGTCTGTGGTTTTTCCTCCCTACACACAATTTTCTTATTCTCTCCCATGCACACACAAACACATCATCTCTCCCCTTTCAAACATATTCTTCACAATCCCTAAATTTTACAAAGGCAAATTATTTCCTTTCTCACCCACTGTTCTACACAATCCCTCTCACGCATACACATAAGGGTCCCATCCTTTTGTTTGTCTGCTTCCCCCCTCACAGTTCCTTCAGTCTGTTCACTTTTCTGTCATTTGCAGGCAAGTCCTGTGCATGTTTACTTATAAGTAAGTACACATTGTGACAGGGAACTGTGCAAAATATCTGTCTCATCCTCTCATGCAGATTCTCTCTCACACAAACCATCCCTCATAATTTTCCTCTCACACATTCAATTCCAGACGCCTTCTCCCTCACATTCCCTCTTTCACACACATTATCTCTCACACAAACCATCCCTCATAATTTTCCTCTCACACATTCACTTCAACACTCCTTCTGTTCTCCCTCACATTCCCTCTCTCACAAAAACCATCCCTCATAATTTTCCTCTCACACATTCACTTCCACACTCCTTCTCCCTTACATTCCCTCTCACACACACATTCTCACACAAATTGTCCCTCATAATTTTGCTTTCACATTTACTTCCACACACCTTCTCCCTCACATTTCCTCTCTCACGCACACATTCTCTCTCATGCACACATTCTCTCTCACATAAACTATCCCTCAGTTTTCCTCACACATTCACTCTTTCTCTCCCACATTCCCCCTCTCTCATACACATTCTTTCACACACAAACCCTCATAGGTTTCCTCTCACACAATCACTTCCACACTCCGCCCTCACATTCCCCCCCTCTCTCACACACAAACCATCCCTCATACTCTTCTTCACACAATTACTTCTACACATTTGCTCCCTCACATTCTCTCATGCGCTCTTCTCATACATTTTCTCTCCTCTTTTCTCTTCCTTACATGCATGGCCTCTCATGAACACACACTGTCCACACCTTCTGCCCTCTCACAAATAGACACTCTCCTGCACCTTCTCCCCTCTCAGCCCCTCTCCCTCACACACAAAATCTGAATCAGCACGCAGGGCCCTAAGCGGGGCCACCACTTTCCCAAGCAGGGCTTCAAAAAATAAATGGGGGGGGGGGAGAGACAGGATTTTCCTCATAGCCAATGGAAACTTCTAGAACTCTGTCTCCAAGTAGGAGGATCTCAGTGCCTTCTAGTTCCTACAAAATGAGATCAGATTCTTCTTCCTTTATGCCTCTGTGCTTCTTTTTAAATTCAGAGAGTTTCCCTATCCTTTCCTTAGGAAAAGGAATCTCTTTTCCTTTCCCCTTTAAGCCCCCGGCCTTGCCGACGATCATTGTCCCTGAAGAGGAAGTATTCTCTGGAACCCCATTGAAATAGATCTACCATGAAAACTCCACCAGGAGCAGCAGCGGCGGGGGGGGGGGGGGAGAACTCCATACACAGAAATCTAGCGCAGAAGAAATAACCCCGAATTAGAACATTTCTTCCAAACAAGTTACTTTTCTTCCTGCATGGATATTCCTCCTTACAGAGAGAGGCTTCCAAACAGTATCATGGTACAATGCCATAGAGTCCACCTTTCAAAGAAGCCATTTTCTCCAGGGGAGCTGATCTCTGTCGGCTGGGGATCAGTGGTAAAAGCGGGAGATCCCCAGGCCCCACCTGGAGGCTGGCAACCCTAGGGCAGATCAGGGGGCGGGGTTTGGAGCACGATCGGGGGGGGGGAGCACCAGTCCTTCCTGAGTTTTACTGTGGATATGTTTTTATGCCACCTCCGCGCTCCCCCTCCCTCGGGCCACACTAAACTCTCCGGGATTGCACTCCTTGCGCGGCTGACTTTCCGAGTAAGCGTGCGTCCACTTTGGACTGTGCGGCGTTGCACGCGAAACCGGGTGTGTGTGTGTCCTGTGCTTTTCCTCTCGTGCGGTGCAGCGCAATGCAAATCGCACCGAGCAGCCCCCTCGCCCCCCGCTTGGGAAGTCCATTCGCCATTACACTCCGCGCGGCTTACTTTCCGAGTAAGCACGCACCCAATTCGAGCTGTGCAGCGCTTGCAAGAGACATCGGGAGGGGTGTGTGTGTGTGGGGGGGCGCTTTCCCCTCCAATGCAGCGCAGTGCAATGCAATGCAATGGAAGCACCCCGCGCAGCCCTCGCCCGCCTCCTGGGAAGGTAATCCCCCATTGCACTCATTGCTTCCCCCGAGTCGACGGATCGGGCCGCCAATCCTAGGCGCCAGGCCCCGGGAGGCGCCCGGGACGGGCAGGCAAGCCAGTCACGCCGCTGGGGCTCTCTCGGGCGGGCCGCCCACCCGCTGGCCTCTCTCTCCCGGCACGAGGGCTCCCTCCTCCCGAGTCAGCGCGCCCGGGCGCGGGTCTCTCGGCGTCTCCCCGCCGGCCTCCCCCTCCGCTGGCGCCGCCCCGTCCGTCTTGCTCCCCCCCTTCGCCGGCGGCTGCCGCGGCGGCTCCTCCTCTCGCCCTGCTCTGCCCGCCTCGCCTGGACGCCTCGCAGACAGACGGCAGGAGCAGAAGCGGCGGCGGCCGATCCAGGAGGAGGAGGAGGATGGGGGCGGCGTGGTCCTCCCCGCCGCGCCTTTAGCCGCCTCGCCTCCCCCCTCCAAAAGGAGCCCCCTCCCCTCTGCCCGGGCACCGCTTCCCCGCTCTGGCCTCGCTGCTTTTTCCCTCCCCCTCCGCCACCTCCGAAGCGAGGCCCGAGCTTGACACAATTACTGCCCTTAGCACTCATGCTTTAGTTTTAGAGTCTTTTCTTTTTAGATTTCTTCGTTTTCTGCAAGTTGGGAGCGGCCTCTTCTTTCTCCGATTCAGATTATTGGGCACAGAGCCCAGGGGTCGGCTGGGGAGGCGTCGAGGGAACGGGGGGCGGTGGAGTTAGATGGGGCAGAATGTGGATTTTTGGGGGGTGGGGTGGGGGGGCTAGGCAGAGAGCACTTACTAAAGGAGGGCAGGCAGTGGGTCTGGGGGTGTGGAGCAGGTTTCTGTGGGCAAGGGAGGACGTCCAGAGGAGCTCTGGCAACATTTGGGGGGTAGAAGATTGGGGAGATTCGGGGGGGCGCCTGCCTTTAGTGGGGAAGGGTCTTGCAAGGCGTTGGGAAGGAGAGGATATGTCTTGAGGGGAAAGGGGGGGAAATCAGATTGTGGGCTTCAGGGCTCAAAACACAGCAGCGGTGGTCGGTGGCCTGGTTCCCCCTTCTCCACCATTCTTGGGGCCTGATACCCTTTCCTCTGCCCCAGTTTCTTGAACTCAGAGCCTGCTGTCCTGCAGCTGGAGACGTCTGAAGGGAAGGCACTTGGTTTCTGGCAGGGCAAGGTCCCCCCCCCTTTAGAGAAGATGGGATTTTGAATGGGGGATGCTTTGGGGGTGTAGTGGTCCCCCAGCTGATTTGGGGACCCAGGGAGAGCGGCCATGTGCCAGGCAGAGCGGCTATGGCAGCTGTCTGCTGGTGGGTACCTGGAAATTTGTCCTGATTCCACAGAAACGGAGCCCCCAAGTGTGGGGCATTTTGGGAGGCCCTCTTGGAGGAAATGGGGTTTCTGAGTCTGGGGCCTGCCGAAGGTCCGGGGTTTCTCCCTGGCTGAGAATAAGCGGCTTCCTGCAGACGGGAGCCTGTGGGAAATCGGGGACGAATGTGCTGGGGAGCTTGAGCCATGCGGTGTGGATTCAGACATGGCAGAGGCCAACCTGGGGAGCTTGGTGGATTTTTTTTGGGGGGGGCGTGAAGGCTGTAAACATGGCGGTGTAGGAGTGGGGAAGGCCCACAGTTATGGGTCTTGAGGCTTCGACGGAGCAGTGGTGGCGTCCGGCTGGGCATCTTGTATAGTGGTGACTGGAATCTTTGGATATGGGGATACCTGACAGCCAGCTTTCCCTCTGGGCCTAGCAAAAGGAAATGGTTCACTGTGCTGATGGGGGGCTATTTCTAACCAGAGATCCAGATTTGTGGGCCGGGCTGCTGGAGATATGAACCACTGGCTTCCCTCTTTTTCTCCCGGACGATAGGGTTTTTTTTTGGTGGCGGGTCAGGCCCCTCTGGAGGCACTGTTCTGTTCCATACCTTGCCAGATCTTTAGAACCGTTTTTTTAAAGGAAGAGGGGAGAAATGAGGTGTGTGTGTGTGTGTGTGTGTTAAATCCCTATTTTATTCACCCTCCTCATCAATATCCCCTTCCTACTGAATGAGAGGCTGACATATCCTTTAGGGGGGAAATGAACGGAGGGGAGGCCGGTTGCGTAGCCAACCTTATCCATGCCCTCTCCGTCTGGGGCTACCTGGATCTCGGGTGTCTCTCCCCCACCACCTCTTTCTCTGTCCTCCCCCCTTTCCTTCCTTTCGGGTGACGCTTCGAGGAATCCCAGAAAAGAAAACAATTTCTCCACCCGTTCTGCCTGCCTTTTTCTCTCCCGTCTCTCCCCTCCCAAACTCCCTGTGCCTTTCTCCCCCCCCCCCATCTATCCGTAACTAAGGAACCTGGCTCCGGTTACCATGGGAACTACATATGTTTACAAAATGATGCTCCCCTACTAATAATCCGGATGCTACCATCTTTTAACTCCTTTTCCGCTGCAGCCCAGGGAGCATCCTTGTCTCTCCACCCCCCCCCCCATTTTCTTTACTGCTTATTGAACAAAAAAACCCTTCCACAGACATTGGCCGGTGAGGGGGGAGGAGGAGGAGGCAGCTTTGGAGGAGAAATCCAGCAAGGACCAAGCGGGAAATGTATCTGGGCATGCCCATGGGAGGTATAGCTGCACATTTCTGTCGCTTTGTGTGTCACTCAGATTGTAGTTTATCTCCCCTCCTCAGGGTCCGTAGGTACCCCCCGGGTTGTATTTTCAGTTGTACTGGTGGAGGTTCCACTCCATTGTTTCAGTAGGTCAGTTTGAGGCTTTCCATCCAAATGGGCTACTGTAAGCACAGCATCGGGTTGAAGCTGGCGTTTGGTTTGGGTGAATCCGAAGCATACGACGGTGTGACCTTAGGTTTGTGACATCTCTGTTTGCACCTTTCTCACCGTCACGCAGAACACAGTGGAACCGTGACGGTTTTTGCTTTCTGGGCTCAGGAACGAGTATCGCTGAGCATGTGTAGAGTGTCCTCCTATTTTCAGACACAGGGCTTAAAGGGCCTCTCCGAGCGACATCCCTCACTCTGTCTTTAGCCTGGTCTTTGTTATGGGAGATTAGAAAATGGAAGCGAGGGCTTTTGTACTGCAGGTGAACATCCTGGCCCCTGTTAGCTCTTGCAGTCTAATCTTGAAGCAAGACTCGTTTCATGCTTCCACCATTGCATTCCACCCCCTTTTGAATCCAACCACCTTTCCCCTTTTTCCCTCTCTCTTACAATAAACCTTTCCCCCTCACAGTGAGGTGGGGCATGATCCCGTGCAAATTTCGGGCACAGTTCAATCTCTATTAAACAAACAGGTTTACGCATATCCAAATGCTTGTCTAATTCCCTTCACCCCCCAAAAGATCCAGGCCACGCCAGTGGAAGGAGGGCGAAACGAATGCACACGCAGTTCTGTTTGGCAGCGCGGACAACTCGGATGGGAACGGCGTGTTCTAGAGAATTCCTCCCTGTGAGCAATTCAGATGCTTCCCATGTGGAGGGCGGTTAGCCGTAAGCCGTCCATCCTCGGTGAACTCCTACCACCTTTGGCTAAATGAACTCAAGAACTGGTGGGCACTCAATGAGATTGCTGAGCAGTCGGGTTACTTCTTCACCCAAAGAGTGATTAACACATGGAATTCACTGCCACAGGAGGTGGCGGGGGCTACAAGCATGGACGGCTTCAAGAGGGAATTAGATAAACATATGGTGCAGAGGTCCATCCGTGGCTATGAGCCACAAGGTATAGATAGGGACTCTCGGTCTGGGGCAAGTGATGCTCTGTCTTCTTGGTGCTTGGGGGGGGGGTCAACAGTGGGAGGGCTTCTAGTGTCCTGGCCCCACTGGTGGATCTCCTGATGGCACCTGGTATTTTTGGCCACTGTGTGACACAGAGTGTTGGGCTGGATAGGCCATTGGCCTGATCCAACATTGGCATCTCTTATGTTCTTAAGTGGGCTCTTGCATGGTGGGTCTGGAATTTGGGGGGGAGTCTCTTGCTGAGACCTGGGAGAGGCAGTGCTGGTCAGGGGAGGCATGAACGGACTAGGCAGGCCACTGGTTTGACATGGTATAGCGCGGCGCCCTTTACAGCATACGTCTCCACCCATCTGTGATGAGGGAGAAGGAGCCATCCGGCTTCCATGTACAGGGCTGGCGCTGAAGTCCGGCATCTTTCATTCCCCGAGCGCTGGGTCACGGTGACACGCCGGTTTTATTCACAGCCAATCTGTTGTGACTGAGAATGCGTCAAACCGGGTCGTCGCAGAAGGACCTCGTCCCAGTTCTTGGCGGTGTGTTTTGTTCCATCCTCTGCAACAGGCTTCCAGAAGAGAGGCTTGCAGGGAAATGAGGGGCGGGGGGGGGGGGGGGGGAGAAGTCTGTCTCTGAACATCGAAGCCACCGAGCGCCTTTTCTCCCCGGCTTGTCAAATGAGCACGGAATCGGATCGGCTCTAATGATGGGTCACCGTTGAGTCCTGGGAGGTGTGAGTCAGCTTTTGGGAGGAACCAAGGGGAGTCAGATGTGCAACTTTTGAGGAAGAGAGAGAGTTCTTTCGTGCGCCAGCAGCAGAAGCAGCGTGTGTTTTTTAAAGATAACCTGCGTCTAGATGAGCGTCCTGTTGCTGCCCCCTCCTGGTGTGTGGCTGCATCTTTGAAGTCAAAGCACAGCCCCTTGAAAACACTCGGTCTCTGTCCCTTACAAGCTATCTTTTTTTGGCATGTCATCCCTGCATATGCTGAAAAGGCACTGGCTGACATGGCCCAAGTTGCTAGTCCTTGTGAAAGAAGAAAACCGGAGTTTTAATTTCAAATATCTACTGTTTTTGGATGGGTGGAACCGTCGCTGGTGTCTTTTTGGAGCCAGTGGCCTCCCTTACAGTACTGCTACCGCTGTGATACCCTCCTTCCTGTCTCCTTGAAGTCTCAGTCCTGCGTTTTAAAACCTTCCTTTGATTCTTTGTGTGGTTTAGTGGGAGGTGCTTGCCCTGATAGGGGTTGAGGAAGCATACAGATATAGAGTTAGATCAAGATGGTTAGCCGTGTTAGTCTGTCTATGGCGGTAGAAAAGAGCAAGAGTCCAGTAGCATTGGAATTGGCTAACAAAATTTGTGGCAGGGGAGGAGCTTTTGCAAGGCACTGCTCGCTTCTTCAGAAAAGAGCAAGAATCCAGTTGCGCCTTAAAGACTAACTTAATTTGTGACAGCTCACAGTGACTCATGAAAGCTCATGCCCAGCCACAAATTTTTGTTAGTCTTTAAGGTGCTCCTTAAAGCTGCGGTGGCTCAAGTGGTTAAGACGCTGAGCTGCAGGCTGTGGAAGGTTGGTAGTTCAGCAGTTCGAGACCTGAGTGTGCCGCATGACGGCATGAGCTCCCGTCTCTAGGTCCAGCTCCTGCCAACCTAGCAGTTCGAAAGCAAGAAATTGCAAGTAGATAAATAGGTACCACTTCCGTGGGAAGGTAACAGCGTTCTGTGCGCCTTGGTGTTTAGTCATGCCGGCCACATGACCACGGAAACGTCTTCGGACAGCGTGGCTCTTCGGCTTTGAAACGGAGATGAGCACCGCAACCCTAGAGTAGGACTCGACTGGCTTTCGAGCAAGGGAACCTTTACCTTTACTTTAAACATATAGCTGGAAGGGGCATCGAGAGTCATCTCATCCACCCTCCTGCATAGAGTAGGAAATTCTCATCTACCCCCTCCCCCCCGCAGTGACCCCTGCTGTAGGCCCAGAGGAAGGCAAAAAACCTCCAGGATCCCCTGGGCCAACCTGGCCTGGAGGAAAATTCCTTCCTGACCTCAAAGTGGCAATTGGCATTACCCTGGGCAGGGAAGAAAGGGCCACGAGAGCCAGGGAGCACTTTCTAGGACAGATTATTATTTTTTTGTCTCACCGATTCTTTCGCACGTTATTTATTATTATTTACACGTTATGTTTATTATATACATTATTTATATGTTATATATTATTTATGCGTTACGTTTTTAGTACGTGAACGCAACCGAGAGAGGTTTGCAAATGTGCATCTTACAGGTCGGGGCAGGCCGTTGCTCCCCGTCACCTGTGGTGAAAACGCGACTGTAATGAGTATCGCTTGAAATGCTTATTTGTTGCATTCTAGAGCTGCAGGGCAGGGTAAGGCCCTGAAGCCGTATTAGGTGTACACTCGCAAAGCATAATATGGAGGGTGTGCGCCCTCCCCCAAGACCCATGGCATAAGTTCAGCAGTGTGTGGGGACGGGCCTAGGGGGGTGAGGATGGTGGAGGCGGTGCAAGTTCAGCCCCCTGCCTCTGGGGCATCTCTTGTCCATTTCAACACGGTGGAGAACGTGCTTGGCGTGCAGCCAGTCTTGGGTTCAATCCCTCGCATCTCCAGTTAAAGATCTCAGATAACAAGGTGTTGGCGAGAGACCTTTCTCTGCCAGAGACCCTGGAGAGCCGTGCCAAATAATACAGATCATTGGTTTGAGTCTGTTTCATTTGGGGGGGGACAGGCTGTGGGCGGATCTCAGAGCACCCGCCTTCGCAGTGTTCCCTCTAAGATGAGTTAGTGTGAGCTAGCCTAGCTCACAAGTTTATAGCCTCCGGCTCACACATTTTCGTCTTCCCTCAGGAAGGATGGCTCCAGAGGAAACTAATGTATGCAGGAGCCAATATCGCTCGCTCACGACTTTCATGCCAGTAGCTCACAAAGTAGAATTTCTGCTCACAGGTCTCCACAGCTTCGAAGGGAGCCTTTGCATCCAGAAGGCTCCAGGTTCAATCCCCGGTGTCTCCACTTAAGAGATCTCGGGTAGCAGATGCTGGAAAAGACCTTTCTCCGTCAGAGACCCGGGAGAGCCCCTGCCAGGCGGAGGAACCGTCAGATAGGCCCGTGCTCCGACTGGCATGCGGCGGCTTCGTGCGCTATCGTGTGGGCGAACTTCCGATCGGATCCCGCTCCATGGGGTCAACGCTGCCTGGATCTTCTCCACAGCCCTTCATTCCCCTCACCCTCCACGGCCTAGCACCTCACGCTCTGGCCTTCTCAGTTAAAAGCGTAATGTGTGTGTGCGTGTGTGTTTGGGAAAGGGGGGGCACTAATGTACGTTGCGCGATCTTGCGAACGCGCCCTTGGAGAGTTACAAGTAAGGCAATTTTGCCCGCTGGGTATGGTTTTAACTTGCTGGGTTCCCACAATTGGCAGCTGTTGTTGCCCTGGCAACCGATTGAACCTCCCAGGCCTGTGCTGTCGAGGTGAAAGGAGACGCGTGCTATATTTATTCCCCCCCCCCATCTTTTTTCTCCTTCCCCCCCTATTTCCCCGTCGGGGGCAGGTTCTGATCTCAGTGGGGATATGGGGGGGGGAGAGAGCCATGCGTGTGGGGGCGGCAAGAAATGGAACAGCGATCGAGTTCTCTGAAGGCCTTTGATATTCTTTTCTCCGGCGTGGTGTGAAAATAATACCACGAGGGGACGCGTCGCCCCCGGTTCCCAGAAGGGCTTGGTGGATTGGCTCCCAAATTTCCCCATTGGCGATCGGGGAGGGGGGGGAGTTTCTCGGAGCAAGGTATAGGGGGGTGGGAAACGGCAGGTCTTGAGGTAATTGCATGCCCAGGTAGCCCAGAGTTGAGAAATCAGGATGCTGGCGGGGGGAGTAGCTTTTTAATGAAAGAAATGCCCTTAGTGTGAACCGCCGCTGTCTGGAGACATGGGAAATGGAGTCACAGGGTCGAAAGCTGGCTGTAAGACTTCTGTTTGGTTGTCGTAGGGCAAGGGGAGTAACAGACGCTGAAGATTGTGACTTATGGGCACTTAGTGTAAGCTAGGCTCCGATTCTTACAGAGAATCATATGGAGGATATGGTCCATCGATGGCTCTTCGCCATGATGAAATAGAGCCTCCATGTTCAGAGGCAGTAAACTTTCTATATATATTTTTTAATTTTTGTGAACTTAGATGAGGTCTGGCTTTCTAGAGTCGACTCTGTCAGGAGTTTGGGGGTATGGCTCGATTCTTTGCTCTCCGTGAACAAACATGTGTCTTTGGTGACAAAGACTGCATTTTACCATCTACGCTGGGCCCACCAGCTGGCTTTAACTTGACATTTATTGAAGGTCCCTGGTTCATGAACTGTTCGCCTTGTGTCAACAAGGGCAAGGGTCTTCTCAGTAGTGGCCCCCGTCCTGTGGAACCAGTTCCCTGACGAGATGCGTGCCTTGGGGGACCTCCCTAGGTTCCACAGGGCATCCAAACTTGCTCTTTTTGGGGCGGCCTTTGAGTGACTGTGATCCGCCAGGGAGCTGGTATACTTCAGCTGTGTCTTCACCATCCACACAACCTACCCTGCTCGATAGTGGGTAGATTTCAATGGAAATATATTTTTAATCGTTCTATATTTTTAAAGTTTATTTGTTGTATCATTTGTGTTGTTTTTATCGGATGTATTCTGTATGCTGTTAGCCACCCCTAGTCCCGTTCGGGGGAGAGGGAGTGGGATATAAATTTGATGAATAAATAAATTGAATAAATGTGTAAGAAATTACAAAAAAGTAAAAAGTAATTACGTAACCTAACAAAGAATGGAAAATGTTTCCTCATCAGCACCCCCTTCATTACATAAAAGAATTTTAAAAATATACTGTCTATAAAATACAGTAAGAATAACTTTTGTTGGAATACATTTATATTCAGCCTTTAACATTTAGAGCCACCTCTCATTCTACTTCTTCACTGCAATCCATTTATATACAAAATTTTAAGCTACTTCTCATTTTAGATTTGACTCCTGCTTTCATACAGATAATACACACTCCATCTCTCCTCCAATTTCATAATTGATCTGTTTCTCAAATGTTAGTTTCGCCTTCACTGCATACTCGCCAAGTTTGTTTTTCCGCTCTTCTAATCTTGGGCAAATGTCTGCTTTCCATTTTGCTGCATAAATCTAGTCACGATGTATCTGAATATCTCTTCCAAAATTTTTGGCAAAATGTTAGGTAGAAATCTTTTGAATGCGAGTGCTGTGGGGACAACAACAGGGCAGGATTTGGCCTCCGTTTCCTGATTTGTAGGCTTTCTGGGTGCATCTGTTCAGCCACAGTAAAAAAACAGGCTGCAGGACCAGGTGGACTGTTGGCCGGACCCAGAGATGTTGCACTATTACAATTGATCCCCAGATGACCAAGATCAGTTCCTCTGGAGGAAATGGCTGCTTTGGAAGGTGGACTCTATGATCTTCTACCCTGCTGAGATCCCTCCCTTCCCCAAATCCCGCCCTCCTCAGACTCCACCCCCAAAATCTCCAGGTATCTCCTAATCCAGAGCTGGTAAACCTAGCCTGTGGCTGCTACCAGCGACTGTTGGATGTTACAAGTTAGAACACTTCTATTTAGTATTTACTGGGTTAATGCTGTGTACTGAATCACATGTTTGTTTGTGACCTATCTGTTTAGAGAGCTAGAAAGCCCGCCAGATTGAGATCTAGTTTGTTGTTTTGATTGGAGGCTAGAGTGGCTGTTATTTAGCATTTTATGACTCTTTGTTCGAGAGCAAGAAGAAGCTCCAGTCTCCATTACTCTCCATTAGACCTCTGCCATGTAAGGCAGTCCTGTCTCCATTATACCTAAGTTAGTCTATCTAGCTGTGAGGATGTAGAAATAAAGCTCTTTGTTATTTTTCATCCCGTATACCCTTACCCATATTAGGTTGTAGTAAACTTTTATATTTTAAACTATCATGGACTCTGACTCTTTTATACTCTGCTAACTCTGCTAATTAATATAAGCATAAAACAAACCCGAATCTCCAATAGCGACCTTGTGCTATCCTGCAGCCCTGGTCTCCCTCCCTTTACAGCTCTGGTACCCCGCCATCTCATCAACTGATAAAAGAGCAGAAGGTTCTCAAATCCAATTTCCCATCAGCTTTCGCAGTGCAAGTTTATCATGAGAAAGAAGGTCCATCAGTGGCTATTAGCCACAAGGTATAGATAGGGACTCTGGGGCAAGTGATGCTCTGTCATCTTGTTGCTTGGGGGGGGGGGGTCAACAGTGGGAGGGCTTCTAATGTCCTGGCCCCACTGGTGGGCCTCCTGATGGCACTGGTATTTCTGGCCACTGTGTGATACAGAGTGTTGGACTGGATGGGCCTTTGGCCTGATCCAACATTGGCATCTCTTATGTTCTTATGTTCTTAAACGGGGCCTGCTGCGGAAAAGAGAATGCAGACTGAACTCATAAACCTGCCTCATTTAACTTGGTATCTATGCCTCTTGTGAGCCGCCCTGAGCCTTCGGGGAGGGCGGGATATAAATTCAAAGATTAAATAAATAAATACATAAAATATACTGTGTCTATCAAAGACTCTCAATTCCTCTGTGGCAACTGGCTCTCCAGGGTCTCAGGCAGAGGTCTTTCACATCACTTGCTAGCCGGTCCTTTTCACTGGAGATGCAGGAGGATTGAACCTGGGACCTTCTGCGTGCCAAGCAGAGGCTCTACCACTGAGCCACAGCCTCTTCCTATACAGCTGTGGTTAGCTGAAGCCAAACTGGGCACTACGGAGGAAAAGCAATCTTGCTTCTGCATGCCAGAGGATACCTGAGCAAGGGGAAGAGAGATGTCTTGCTGACAAAGTGGCTGTTTCCCGAGTATCAGCACACCCTGTGTAGGTGGCTATCTGAGCACGTTTGCTAGCCGCAGGGTTTGGGGTGGCCCAGACCTGGGAATCCTCTGTGGGCTCCCTTAGGCAGTGGGCACAAGTCGAGAATCTTTCTTAGGCTTCATCTTGGGCCGCCTTGTGCAATGTTGGAGTTGTCTGCGCGCAGAGCTTTTGTGAGCCTGGAAAAGCATCTGTCTGCACCATCGTCCGGAGCTTCCCCCAGTGGGCCGCTACTCCAGTACCTTCCCCGGGAACCCATAAGAAGGGGACGGAAATGGCAGTCCAGAAATCAGCATCCCATAGTATCGAAGTGTGTGTGTAATGCCGTCAAGTCGCAGCCAACATATGGCATAGGGTTTTCAAGGGAAGAGACGTTCAGAGGCGGTTTGCCATTGCCTTCTTCTGCATGGCAACTCTGAACTTTCTGGACAGCTTGGAGAAACGACGACTGAGGGGTGACATGATTGAGGTTTATAAGATTATGAATGGGAAAGAGCAGGTAGAGAAAGAGGTACTTTTCTCCCTTTCTCACAATACAAGAACTCGTGGGCACTCCATGAATTTGCTGAGCGGTCGGGTTAGAACAGATAAAAGGAAGTACTTCTTCACCCAAAGAGTGATTAACACTTTGAATTCACTGCCACAGGAAGTGGTGGCGGCTACAAGAATGGACAGCTTCAAAAGGGAATTAGATAAGCCTATGGAGCAGAGGTCCATCAGTGGCTATTAGCCACAAGATATAGATAGGGACTCTGGGGCAAGTGATTCTCTGTCTTCTTGGTGCTGGGGGGGGGCAACAGTGGACGGGCTTCTAATGTCCTGGCCCCACTGGTGGACCTCCTGATGGCTCTGGTATTTCTGGCCACTGTGTGATACAGAGTGTTGGACTGGATGGGCCTTTGGCCTGGTCCAACATTGGCATCTCTTATGTTCTTATGGACAGTCTGCCATCCAAACACTAACCAGGGTTGACCCTGCATAGCTTCTGAGATCTGACGAAGCCTATAGAGCAATACAGTTGGAAGCCGTTCAGGTGTTTTTTTTTTAACAGCAACGCAATCCCCAAAGTTTGCTTCTGATCCCCCCCCCTTTCTAAACTACAGCAGAAAGAGTCTAGTTGCTCCTAGATGCCAGTTCTGACCTGATTGCATTGGCTGATGGGATCTGAATCGGGCCTTATCTGATGGTCCTCTGCACGCATTGGGGTGGATTATACATAAGAGAAAAATCCACCTGGTCCTGCATCCCGGTTTACTCAGAAACTAGCCAGATGCTCCTGGGAAGCCCTAAGCTGGGCAAGAAAGCAAAAGTTTTTCTCGGTTGTTTGCCCCAATCAGTTGATTCTCTAAGGTAGATTGCCCCTGTATATGGAGGTTGTATTAACTATTGGCCATGAGAGCTAAATCAATAGGCTCATCCTCCATATTGTCTTTTTTCTTCTTTTTTTGCTGTCAGGTCACCCCTGATTTATGGCGACCCCGTAGGGTTTTGTCCGTAGGCAAGAAACATTCAGTGGTGGTTTGCCACGGCCTGCCTCTGCGTAGCAACCCTGGACTTCCTTGGTGGTCTCCCATCCAAATTCTGTCCAGGGCTGACCCCACTTAGCTTCCGAGATCCTACGAGATTGGGCTAGCCTGGGCTATCCAGGTTAGGGAGACATTTGTCTAGTCTCCTTTTATAGCTTGTATGGTTGTGGTTTTCCAAGGCTTATTCACTGTGAGTGATCTCTGTGCTTTTTTACTATTTTCGTCATGTTTTGATTTGTTTTGTGGGTCGCTTTAAGCAAGTCTCTGGAGCATATGTTATTTTCTTCATCGATAACGCTGTCCCAGAGGCCATCGCTATATCATGTGGCAGTGAGTTCCGTAGGCTCATTGGCTCTGTGTGAAGAATCACTTCCTTTGGCCTCTCCTGAATCTACAGCCCATCATTCAGTGGCCCTTTGTGTTTTTAGAGGGAGAGGACAGAGAAAGAGAAAGTTAGAAAAGTATAGTCCAAACTAGGGGTCCATAAGGACCCCAGTCCCCAACCCCCCCCCCCGCTACAAACTCATTTAAAGGCCTTCGTGGTGGTGGTGGAAAGAACCGCCAAGTTGCAGCCAGCTTATAGTGACCCTGTGGAGTTTTCACGGCAAGAGACGCTGAGAGGTGGTTTGCCATGGCCTGCCTCTGCATAGCAACCCTGGGCTTCCTTGGCGGTCTCCCATCCAAAAACTAACTCGAGTCAACCCTTCTTAGCTTCCATGATCCGACGGGACTGGACTAACCTGGACCATCCAGGCCATGGCTCTGAGCCTTTAGACAACCCAGTATTCCTTCGGTTCTATCGTCTTGCAAGGACTGCTGAGCTGATATGCATCAAACGCTCCAGGCCTTCGAAAAGCACCGTACAAATGCTCTGATTAAAAAACCACCAAGTAAAAAATAACACTCTGCACAGAGCGACGTTCTCTGATGTTTTGCAAATCCCAGGCCAATACCGATATTTATTCATGCAACTTCGGGACTGTTCCTCGTAGTAATTATTTTATGGGCTAAAATTACGAATACTTTAATTAAAAAAACAACCCCTCTTTTTTTCTTTGCTCGGCAGAGGTGCGCCTAAGTCTTTGCCTTTCCCACATCTTGTAAGATCCTTGACCGGATGGCAAAAGTATCGAGGTACCCGAAGCATCTTGATTAGTTAGCATAACTGCAGGAAGATGATTAGCGTCGCTGCAGAGGGCTTGTGGGGGGGGGGGGAGCGGAGAGAAACAGAAGATAATTTCTGCCCACGGCTTAATTTGAGCAAGGACTCAAGGGGGCTCAGGCTTCAAGATCTGTTTTCCATGCCCGGTCTCAGCTCAGGAACATACGAAGCAATAACGTGTTATTAGCTTAGGGAATTCATTGCCACATGATACGGGGATGGCCGGGAGCTGAAAAGGTTTTTAATAGGACTAGGCAGCTTCATGGAAGACAGGGCTCGTAGCCTCGATCGCTGAGAGCTGAGTCTTTCCCCGTTCAGTGGCAAGACAGAGATAATCATCCCCTGCTAGTTTCCTGGCTACCAGATGTTGGAATCAGGGTGTGTGTGTGTCCTGCCCGGTTGCAGTTAGGAAGGCTAAATGGAGCTTTGGTCTGATCTAGCAAGGCAGTTCTTCGGTTCTTGTGGCATATTTGGAGAGCCAGTCTGGTGTAGCGGTTAGGAGTGCAGACTCTAATATGGGAGAACCGGGTTTGAGTCCCCACTCCTCCACTAGCAGCTGCAGGTGTGACCTTGGGTCTGTCACAAGTCCTTTCAGAGTGTTGTCATAAGTCAGAAGCAACTTGACGGCACTGAACCCACAAACATGGAATTCACTGCCTCAGGAAGTGGCGGCAGCTACAAGCATAGCTTCAAGAGGGGACTGGACAAACATCTGGAGCAGAGGTCCGTGAGTGGCTACTACCCACAAGGTATAGAGGGAACACTCTGTCTGGGGCAGTGCTGCTCTGTCTTCTTGGTGTTTGGGGAGACCACAGTGGGAGGGCTTCTGGAGTTCTGGCCCCGCTGGTGGACCTCCTGATGGCCCCTGGCTTTTGGCCACTGTGTGACACAGAGCTTTGGATTGGATGGGCCATTGGCCTGATCCAGCATGGCTTCCCTTATGTTCTTATGAATAACCACAGCCATGCTACCCGTTTGGATTTAGCAGGTGTATTTTCCCAGGCCAAAAATTGTGTCTGTGGATCTCTGGGACTTCTGTGTTTACGGATTTAGATGTTTATACCTCACTTTTCTGCCCACATTTACGACATCCCCCCCCCCCTCAGTTTTTTAATCCTCACAACACTCTGTGAGGTCGGTTCGGCTGAGAACGTGTGACGGGCCCGAAGTCACCAAGCGAGTTTCCGTGGCAATTTGGGGCTTCCGGGTCCCTAGTCTGACACTAACCGGGCTCTTTTTGTAGCAGGAGCTCCTTTGCATATTAGGCCACACACCCCTAATGTAGCCAATCCTCCAAGAGCTTACAGAGCTCTTCTTACAGGAGCTACTGTAAGCTCTTGGAGGATTGGCTACATTAGGGGTGTGTCGCTTAATATGCAAATGAGTACCTGCTACAAAAAGAGCCCTCTTTAGTAACCCCGAATCCCCAGTGGCAGGCCCGTTGCAAAGTAGAGATCACTGCTACTCCTTCCTGCACCTCCCAAGTAACGGGCAAGGATATCAGGGCTAAGGGAAACCCTCTGCAGTAGGCCCTGTGCATCCTGGAGGTCGCACTGGTTCTACTCTTGTTCCCAGTTGTTATTGGGACTTTCTGAAGAGGCACAGGAGGTTTGGAACCGATGCTCCCCCTAAGCTGTGGAGTCTTGTGAGCAAAAATTCGACTTTGTGAGCTACTGGCATTGAAGTTCTGAGCGAGCGATTTGGCCGCCGCATCAACGAGTTTGCTCCGGAGCCATCCTTCCTGAGCTAAGACAAAAATGTGTGAGCCGGAGGCTAAAAAGCTGTGAGCTAGCTCACACTTAACTCAGCTTAGAGGGAACACTGTTTGGGACTCACCGCCACAAGATTCAGTGATGACCACTAGTTTAGGTGGCCTTAAAGGGGGATTAGGCACACTTGCGAAGGAGGAGAGATTTGTTTTACCTGATTTACCATAATGACTTACACAGAACCTCCCTGTTCAGAGGCAGCATGGCCCTGAATAATACGAACTGCTGGACTAAGTGGACCCTTTAGTCTGATCATACAGGGCTCTTCTGATTTTCCATCAGGGGTTATTGTCTCGGGTAGCCAAGAAGTATCTGAAGAAGTGAGCAGTGATTCATGAAAGCTGATACCCTGCAACAGATTTTGTTAGTCTTTAAGGTGCTACTGGACTCTTGCTCTTTTCTCCTGCTGTGTAAAGTAGTATTTCCTTTTGTCCGTCGTGAACCTACTGCCCATCAGCTTCATTGAATGCCCTCGAGTTCTAGTATTTGGGAGAGGGAGGAAAACTTCCTCATTGCCAGCTCTCTCCATCCCGTGCATAATCTCATAAACATCTATCATGTCCCCCTTTAGTTGTCTCTTTTCTAAATTGAAAAGTCCCAGACTCTTCAGCCTTTCCTGAAGGGAAGGGAAAGGTGATTGTAAGGCACTTTGAGACATATGAGGTCTGCTGGGTGACCTTGGGCCAGTCCCAGTTCTCTCAGAACTCTCTCAGCCCCACCTGCTTCCCAAGGTGCTTGTTGTATGGAGGGGAAAGGAAGGTGACTGTAAGCCGCTTTGGGACTCCTTAAGGTAGAGAAAAGGTAAAAGGTAAAGGTTCCCTTGCTCGAAAGCTAGTCGAATCCGACTCTAGGGTTGCGGTGCTCATTTCCGTTTCAAAGCCGAAGAGCCAGCGCTGTCCGAAGACGTTTCCGTGGTCATGTGGCCGGCATGACTAAACACCAAGGCGCACGTAACGCTGTTACCTTCCCACCGAAGTGGTACCTATTTATCTACTTGCAATTTCTTGCTTTTGAACTGCTAGGTTGGCAGGAGCTGGAACTAGAGATGGGAGCTCACTCCATCATGCAGCACCGGGGTCTCGAACTGCTGAACTTCCGACCTCCCACAGCCAACTCCTCTTCTTTTTCTTTAAAGACATCCTTTATGTGGCTTTGTAAAACACGGGCAGAATTGGGTTGGGGAGTTATGATGTTGCTCAGACTTCTAAATACTTGAGGACGGGGTTTTGTTTTTTGCATCATGCGTCTGCAACGATGAGGGTTAGAAATGTCCTCCCTTCCCCCAGCGTGTGCCTGACAGTGCAGCATCTTCCCCAGGGACCAGATTCCACACAGAATAGATTGGTTTCTTCAGAGCGACATGAGCTACGGAGCCCTGGGCACAGAAATAAATCAGAGATGGCAAAGGCCATTGATGCCAGTCCTGTGAACTGGCTGCCCTTTTGAACATATGAAGCTGCTTTACGCAGAGTCTACCCGTCCGTCCATCTCGCTTTGCACTGGCAGCTGCTCTCCAGGGTATCTGCCCAACGCTGGTCTTTCCCAGTCCCTGCTGTCTGAGGGCCTTTGGACGGGAGGCAGCAGGGACTGAACCTGGGGGCCTTATGCGTACAAACCCGTGACCTGTGAGGCCTGTTTCCGTAGCTCCTTTCTAGACCTCATTTCGTATCAGGAGGGGATTGCTTTCGTGGCCTATTGGCCCTTCAAGTCAAATTCTGCCCGGTAGAGAGAAAGCGGTTCTGGAGAGTGCCTATCCCACCCACCAGCAACACATTAGAACATAAGAGAAGCCAGTATTGGATCAAGCCAATGGCCCACCCAGTCCAACACTCTGTGTCACACAGTGGTAAAAAACCAGGGGCCATGAGGTGGTCCACCAGCAGGGCCAGAACTCCGAAGCCCTCCCACTCTTGCCCCCCGCTCCAAGCACCAAGAACCCAGAGCCTCACTGCCTCAGACATAAGAACACAAGAGAAGCCATGTTGGATCAGGCCAATGACCCACCCAGTCCAACACTCTGTGTCACACAGTGGTCAAAAACCAGGGGCCATGAGGTGGTCCACCAGCAGGGCCAGAACTCCGAAGCCCTCCCACTCTTGCCCCCCGCTCCAAGCACCAAGAACCCAGAGCCTCACTGCCTCAGACATAAGAACACAAGAGAAGCCATGTTGGATCAGGCCAATGACCCATCCAGTCCAACACTCTGTGTCACACAGTAGCCAAAACCCAGGTGCCATCAGGAGGTCCACCAGCAGGGCCAGAACTCCAGAAGCCCTCCCACTATTGCCTCCCAAGCACCAAGAGTACAGAGCATCACTGACCCAGACGTATTGTGCCATCTATACCCTGCGGCTAATAGTCACTGATGGACCTCTGCTCCATATGTTTGTCCAATCCCCTCTTGAAGCTGTCCATGCTTGTAGCCGCCACCACTTCTTGCGGCAGCAAATGCCGCCATCACTTCTTGCAGCATTGAACATACCACATTCAGTGTCCATAATGGATCAGTGCCACAGACTAAGAGGCCCAGAGTTTCTCTCCCCTTGGCCCCAGTGACTTATTCTTCTGACTTGAAGAAGAACATACTGTAGAGTCATAACTTGACTCACAGCGACCCCTTCCACTGGGCATTCCAGGCAAGCGATGGAGAGAGGTAGTTTGCCATTGCCTGCCTCTGCATAGCAACCCTGGACATCTGTGATGGTCTCCCGTCCAAGCATTGAGCGTGGCCGACCCTGCTTAGCGTCTGAGCTCGAACAAGAGGCTGCTTTTCTGACTGAATTGCAGAGTATTTCTCCGCCACGCCCTTAGTGGGGTGTGTGTGTCATCCATGTGAGCTGTCCATGGTGCTGAATCTGCAGGGCATGTGGGTTGTTGGGAGAAATCCTACTTTCCAAAATCACATACGCTTGGGAAAGGGAACTGTACTACCGTATGGCCTAGGTCTCACTGACTCCGTCACTCCACGTCTCTGTTGCAGTGTGTCTATGCTGTTGAATGCATCCCTGCATTTTCTGGGGTCAGGGGACGCCCAGGAATGGTGTGAGGTGGAAATCTAGGAAGGGTGGTAATTGACAAGAATTGCACACACCCCTTCCGCCCGTGGAAGTCACCCATGGGATCCAAGCCCAAACTCTCTGCATGGAGAAAACTACCATATCAGGGAGAAAACTATTCTAGAGCGCTTCTCTCTGAGGATTACTCTTGGTAGGGAAGTTTTCACACAGAGGTTTATTTGGATCCCCTAAGCTGCGGTGGCTCAAGTGGTTAAGACGCTGAATTGCAGGCTGTGGAAGGTCAGTAGTTCCGCAGTTCGAGACCCGAGTGTGCCGCAAGACGGAGTGAGCTCCCGTCTCTAGTTCCAGCTCCTGCCACCCTAGCAGTTCGAAAGCAAGACATTGCAAGTAGATAAATAGGTATCACTCTGGTGGGAAGGTAACGGCGTTCCGTGCGCCTTGGTGTGTAGTCATGCCGGCCACATGACCACGGAAACGTCTTCGGACAGCGCTGGCTCTTCGGCTTGGAAATGGAGATGAGCACCGCAACCCTAGAGTCGGACTCGACTGGCTTTTGAGCAAGGGGACCTTTACCTTTACCTTTTAGCCGCCCGAAGCGGAACAGTCAGATACAGGTTGACCAGTGAGAGGCAGGAACCCCCCAAAAGCAGATTTAGAATAATAGAATCATAGAGTTGGGTCATCTGTTCCAACCCCCTGCACAATGCAGGAAATTCATAACTACCTCCCCCCACCCCCCAGTGACCTCTACTCCATGCTCAGAACATGACAAAAAAACCCTGCAGGATCCCTGGCCAAACTGGTCTTGAGAAAAGTTGCTTCCTGATGCCAAAGTGGTGATCGGCATTTCCCTGGGTGTGTAAGAAAGGGCCACGAGAACTAAGCACTGAGGCCACCCTTCCTGCTCTCCCTCTCATGATCTGCCCAAGTTCACAGAATCAGCATGGCTGTCAGATGGCCACCTAGCTTCTGCTTAAAAACCTCCAAAGAAGGAGAGCCCACCACCTCTTGAGGAAGCCTTTGAGAACTACCATATCAGGGAGGAGGTTGGGCTAGAGCCATTCTCCCTGAGGTGCTGGATTTCTGTTTGTATAGGAAAGCCTTCACATGGAGGGGCCTTGGCTCAGTGGAAGAGCCTCTGCTTGGCATGCAGAAGGTCCCAGGTTCAGTCCCCCAGCATTTCCATTTGGGAGGGGCCTTGGCTCAGTGGAAGAGCCTCTGCTTGGCATGCAGAAGGTCCCAGGTTCAGTCCCTAGCATTTCCATTTGGGAGGGGCTTTTGCTCAGTGGAAGAGCCTCTGCTTGGCATGCAGAAGGTCCCAGGTTCAGTCCCCCAGCATTTCCATTTGGGAGGGGCCTTGGCTCAGTGGAAGAGCCTCTGCTTGGCATGCAGAAGGTCCCAGGTTCAGTCCCTAGCATTTCCATTTGGGAGGGGCCTTGGCTCAGTGGAAGAGCCTCTGCTTGGCATGCAGAAGGTCCCAGGTTCAGTCCCCCAGCATTTCCATTTGGGAGGGGCTTTGGCTCAGTGGAAGAGCCTCTGCTTGGCATGCAGAAGGTCCCAGATTCAGTCCCTAGCATTTCCATTTGGGAGGGGCTTTGGCTCAGTGGAAGAGCCTCTGCTTGGCATGCAGAAGGTCCCAGGTTCAATCCCCCAGCATTTTCAGAAGGTGTTACAATAGACCTCCACCTGAGGCCCTGGAAAGGCACTGCCAGTCAGAGTAGATACTACTGAATTAGTATAAGGCAGCTTTACGTGGAGGTGTGTTTAAACACCTGTGAGCAGTCTGCAGTGGTACAGCCAGGTACAGGTGAGAGCACGGGCTTGGAAGTGGGCTCCGTTCTGATCGCCCCCATCTTCTCGTTCTTGGCTTCCCCTTCCGGCCCGTGGCGTTGCTGGCTTGTCCCACCGAAACGGTGCCCGTGGATAGGATGGATTCTTTGCCTCGTTCAGCTTGCTTTGGAGCCCTTGAATAGGACGGATGCTTTGCGCCATTTGGCTGTGCGCTAGCGTCTAACCCGCCAAGGTAGATTCACGAGTGCCCTGAATGTCTCCAGAGCCCTTGCTGCAGGAGACACGGGAATGGCGGACCACGTGGCGGGGCATCCCGTTTCATCCTTGCCGCAACCTTGGAAAGTAGGTTAGGTGGAGAGAGCGATTCCTCCGAGGCTTCGGTGAACTTGGTGGCTGAGCAGAGGATTTAAATACGAATTCCCCCCCTCCAGACTGAGCACTGTCACCACTGAACTGCACCAGATGGATGGGTGCTGAGAACCTTGTATGAAAACTTCTGCACTTCACCCTTCTACCTATTTTATTTCATTTTGTTTGTAGCCCACTTTTCTCCCCAATGGGGATCCAGAGTGTCTTTCATCGCCCTCCTCTTTGCCATTTTATCCTCAACGACAATCCTGTGAGGGGGGGGTTAGCTGAGAGTGCATGGGTGGCCCAAGGTCACCCAGCGAGCTTCCACAGCAGAGAGGGGATTCAAACCCAAGTCTTCTAGCCTGATACTCTAGCCACCACCCCGTCGTGGCTCTCAGTCTAGATCCCCAATAATATTTTGGGGGCCTAGATTGAGGGCCACTGAGGCGTAGTGGTTAGAGTGCCAGACTAGGAGCTAGGAGACCCGGGTTCGAATCCCTTTTATGCCATGGAACACATGAACCTGCCTTATGATAGCTCAGACTTTTGGTCCATCAGTAGCATCTACTGATAGTAGTCTTTGGTCCATCAGTAGCGGCCCTTCATGGTCAGGGACCTACTTACCCGAGGAACCGCCTTTCCCCACATGTTCCCCAGAGAGCACTACAGTCAGGGTCTCAAAATAGCTTGGCCCTCCCTGGCCCCAAGGATGCCAGGCTGGCATCAACTAGGGCCTTTTCAGTGGCGGCTCCAACCTGGTGGAAGGAGCTCCCAGAAGAGAGCAGGGCCCGGCGGGACCTTTTACAGTTCTGCAGGGCCTGTGAAACAGAGCTCTTCCACCAGGCCTTTAGGTAAGGAGCCGCGTCTAATAATCTGAGACCCTGTGCCCAACACCACCACCATCCAGCCTGAGCCCGCCGGCAGAAGAATCATTTGCTGACTGTAATCTATATGTTTACTGCTGCTATTGCACACCCCCATCGTCCTATAAATCATTTTTAGTGGTTATGTTGTGTTTTGGGAGGACATTTATATAGTGACGTTTTTAATCTGTTATTCATTTGTTGCAATTTTGCGTAAGCCGCCCTGAGCCTCCTTCGGCGGGGTGTGTGGGGTACAAATCAAATTAAATAAATAAGTACTTAGACTGATGGTAGCTCTCCAGAGTCTCGGGCAGAGGTCTTCCACATCATCTCCTGCCCGGTCCTTTTGACTGGAAATGCCAGGGATTGAACCTGGGACCTTCTGCGTGCTGAGCCACAGCCCCTCCCCCATAGCCTTTTTGTTTGCAATCGAACAAAATACAAAAAAAGCGGAACAAGCAGCCTCCAAGGCATCCTAGCGTACCCGTGCAGTGCAGTGGTTAGACGAAGCCTGGGGAAGCCTAGGTTAACAGCCGCTGTAGTCACCCTCTCTCCTGGCCTGACCTACCTCAAAGGGTGGTTGTGAGGATAAAATTGGAGGGGGGTGGAGGCCAGCCTCCTTGGCAGAAGTGAGGGATATATATATGATGACGGATAACTGAACGGCAGTTGAATGCTGCCAAGTATTTATTTATTTGTTGCTGTTGCATTAAGAAAGGCAGAAACAGCTGGGGTGAGTATTACAAGGCCTGGAGGCCACCGCACAAAAGGCCCTGTTTCAAGTAGCCACCCACTTAACTTCTGAAATTTATTATCTGTTTATTTATTGAATTCTTCTTCTGGCTTCACTCTCAACTTCTGGCTGGAGAATGTGGTTTGTCCCTCCTTTTCCCTCTCTTACAACAATCCTGTAAGATTGTTGGAACACTATGTCTGGGGCAGTGATTCTTGGGGCAGTATTCTTGGTGCTTGTGTTGGCAACAGTGGGAGGGCTTGTGGAGTTCTGGCCCCGCTGGTGAACCTCTTGATGGCACCTCAGTTTTTGCCACTGCATGACAAAGAGTGTTGCTCTAGATGGGCCATTGGCCTGATCCAACATGGCTTCTCCTATGTTCTTATGATAGGTCAGTCTGAGAGGTAGTGACTGGCTGGACATGGCCCAGAAAGCTTTGGGGCAGGGTGTGGATCAGTCTCCTGGTCCTAGCCTCATACACTGGCCACTGGATCACTTTGGATCACTCATTGGATCACCCAGAACTCAAGCTGCTTCTTCAGAAGTTCAGGCGTAGGCAGGACTTTCCTGGGAGTGAGCAGTCCTTCAGGTGACCCGGTCAGAGGCAGGTGCTCAAGAAACAACAACAACCCCGTAAGCAATGAAGATCTTAAGAACACCAGAAGAGCCCTGCTGGATCAGACCTGTGGCTCATCCTATCCAGCATCCTGTTTCACTCAGCAGCCGACCAGGTGCTCTGGAGGGCCAACAAACAGGTTATAGAGCAGGTGTTCCCAACGTGGACCGAGCTGCCCACCGACTGACCCCTTTTCTAGCGCCCGCCAGGAGTTTTTACGAAGTGGGTGGGGCCAAGAAGAGCTTTTGCCCAGCAAAGCTTCTGATTGGCTACTGGAGACTTGATTGGCTGTGCAGATTTTTTTTTTTTAAACGTTGCTTTGGCAGCAGCTGCAAGCCGCCATTTTGTGGCTGGGCCCACCGTGCCGTGTCAGAATTCCCAAAGTGCCTGCAGTCTCAAAAAGATCGAGGGCCCCTGTTGTTGAGGCTGAGGCCTTCCTTGCCGATGCCTCTTCCTCCACACCGGTATTCGTAGTCGTGCTGCGGCCTGACTTGGAAGTGCATTGGCTAGATGTGATCTCTCCCCATTAACAACATTTTTTGCGCCAGTCGAATCTGTCACTTTGTTTGGAGCCAGTGCCGTGAAGCATCAGTTTATACCTGTGAATGAGAGAGACAGAGACACAGAGAGAGAGGTTCAAGCGTCGTCCCCTCCCTCCTTGCCACCATCTATTTCCACCCGTGTTTATGAATGAAGCAGCCTCCCCCCCCCCCGGATCTGCGATTGCAAATTGCAAACCAAGAAGAAGCTGTTATATACCATTCTTCCCTTTTCTGTATTGACCGTGACCGTTTCCTCCTTCCGGTGCCTTTAAACACAGGCTTCTTTGCAAGCCCCTGATTCCCCGGCCATCTTTCCACCCTTTGGACAGATAGTGGTTTGTGTTTTTTTTTAAAGGCTTCCCCGGGAGGTGGTGGGCTTTCCTCCTTTGGAGGTTTTCAGACAGAAGCTGGATGGCCATCTGACAGCCATGCTGATCCTGTGAACTTAGGCAGATCGTGAGAGGGAGGGCAGGGAGGGTCGACTCAGTGCTTAGTCCTTGTGGCCCTTTCTTACACACCCAGGGAAATGCTGATTGCCACATTGGGGTCAGGAAGCAATTGTTCTCCAGGCCAGTTTGGCCAGGGATTCTGGAGGCTTTTTGCCATCTTCTGGGTGTGGAACAGCGGTCACGGGGGGGGGGGTGTAGAGGTATTTGGGCCACTGTGTGACAGAGTGTTGGACTAGATCGGACATTGGCCTGATCCAACATTGGCTTCTCTTATGTTCTTATTTGTGAATTCCCTGCATAAGAACATCAGAGAAGCCAATGTTGGATCAGGCCAATGGCCCATCCGGCCCAACACTCCGTGTCACACAGTGGCCAGAAATACCAGGTGCCATCAGGAGGTCCACCATTAGGGCCAGGACATTAGAAGCCCTGTGCAGAGGGTTGGACTAGATGACCCTGGAGGTCCTTTCCAACGCTTTGATTCTACGATTCTACCCGCTTCTCATGCTCTTGACCATCTTCTCTCCCCTTTCCCCAGAACCCGGCTCTCTTTCCCCGCTCTTCTCTCCTCCCTTTTTCGTCCTTCCTGCTTTTCCTCTGATCTCATCCATGTCTCCTAACCTGTCTCTCTCTCTCTCTCTCTGTTTCCCGTTCATTCCAGCATAGCCCTGTAAGATCCTTCTAGACAGCTCTCCGGAATCTTGTCCCTTTGGCACCTGGTTGATGGGAAAGGAGAAAGTGGTGATGGTGGTGGTGGGGAACACAAGGC
>NW_015171539.1:280193-291055 GCF_001447785.1 Gekko japonicus
AACCCGACGGCATGGCATCGCCTCTGCCAGGAACACGGCACACCAGCGTGCTGAGCGTCGCTAGGCAACCCCGGAACGGGCGCCTGTAGCACACTGTCACTTTGACAGGTGACGAGCATTGCTCAGTCTCGACTGTCACTGGAATGAACATTGGCGGCGGGGTGGGGGGGGAGGAGGGAGAAGAACAGGGAGAAGGACGAGGCTTGGCAAAGCAGGAAGGGATGTATATATGTGTCTGTGTGGGACGGGCTCTTGGCCGAGACCCGAGAGGCATCAATAGAGCAGTGCAGAAGCAGAGCAGCAGAGCAGGGGGACGGTGGCGGTGGTGGGGGGGAGCGAAGCGAATGCGGATCAGAGGTGCCGTTCTGCCGCAGCCGATTTCCATGATTGGAGTCACAGATGTGTAGGAACGAGATGGCAGGAGCCCTGTCAGAGACGGGTGCGAATGACAGGGAGGGTGTCCGTGTCGGGGGGGTGGGGGGGAGATCCGCATGGCTGTCTGCATTCCTTTCAGCCGTTCTACCAGTTTGGTGTCGTGGTTAGGTGTGCGGACTCTAATCCGGGAGAACCGGGTTTGATTCCCTGACTCCTCCACTTGCACCTGGCTGGATGGCCTTGGGTAAGCCCTAGCTCTGATAAGAGCTGTTCTTGAAAAAGGGCAGTTTCTGTCAAGAGCTCTCTCAGCCCCACCTACCGGGGTGTCTGTTGTGGGGAGGGAAAGGGAAAGGAGTTTGTAAGCCGCTCTGAGACACCTTTGGGTAGTGAAGGGCAGGGTATAGATCCAATCTCTTCTTCTCTTCTTCTTCTTCTTCAAGAGCAGTTTCTGTCAGAGCTCTCTCAGCCTCACCTACCTCATAGGGTGTCTGTTGTGGGGAGGGGAAGGGAAAGGAGTTTGTTAGCCGCTCTGAGACTCCTTTGGGTAGTGAAGGGCAGGGTATAAATCCAATCTCTTCTTCTTCTCTTCTCTCAAGGGCAGTCCTCGAAAGAGCTCTCTCAGCCCCACCTACCTCATAGGGTGTCTGTTGTGGGGAGGGGAAGGGAAAGGAGTTTGTAAGCTGCTCTGAGACACCTTTGGGTAGTGAAGGGCGGGGTATAAATCCAATCTCCTCCTCCTCTTCTTCCTTTGCGTGCTCCCTCACGGTTTCGATGTGTGGTGGGGGCAGAATTAGTGATTCCGGGGTGGGGGTGGGGCAGGCACACCTGGAGGGATGGGGCCCCAGAGTCATCCAGGCAGGGTCCAGCGGATCGCCCTCCCCCTGTGCTGCCGGAGTCTCATGCAGGGTGACAGATCGGTGGTGACTCAGGCAGCGAGGGCATCTGGCTACGGGGCTGCCCCAGGTTCCCCATGGTTAAGACTGACCCTGCTGTGAAGGGTAGTGAAGCCGGTGACCAGAGGCCCTGCCCTGTGGCCGCCAGAGCTCCTTCTGTCTTCCTCCCTTCCCTCGGTGCTGAGTGTTGGATCGCAGTTCATTGCAGTCTCTGTGGGGCAGAGACCCTTCAGTCTTGCCGCTTCAAGAAGCGTGCTGGTGGTGCTGTGTAAGCGGTTGGTGAATTCCAGCAGGCATTGTCTGCGGGTGGTTAGCGTGACAGTCATAAGGGTGAAAAGCTTGTTTTTTTAAAAAAATGTTCTCGAGTGTCTTAGGTGTATTGATAGCTATCCGCTTCCTGCCTCTTCCAGTGTAACCAGACCTTTTTTTTTTAAAAAAAGGTATAGTCGCGGTTAGAGCCACTGTAGTGTAGCGGCTGGAGTGCCAGACTAGGATCTCTGGGAGACGCAGGTTCGAATCCCTCTGCTGTGGAAGCTCGCTGGGTGACCCTGGGCCAGTCACACCCTTCCACCCTAACCTGCCTCACAGGGTGGTTGTGAGGATAAAATGGAGGAGCGGAGAATGATGTAAGCCGCCGGGGAGACAGGCGGGCTGTAAATGAAGTAAATAAAAGTAATAAATTAAATTAAATTAAATAGAGCATGAGCTAGAAGTGCGGGGAGTCAGGTTCATTCCCCCACACGGACAAAGCTGTGAAGCTTTTCGGGTGCCTTTGTGCGAATCCCTTTCTCTGAGCCACACCTGCCTCACAGGGTTGTTGTGAGGATAAAATGGAAGAGTGGAGAATGATGTAAGCCACTTTGAGTTTCCATTGGGGAGGAAGGCCACATGCAGCTGCTGGGTGACCCTGGGCAAGCCACAGATCTTTGACGTGGTCTCTGTGCTTCACACCCATGGGATCTAGTGCGCACGCGCTGGATCGATCAGTACTGTAGCAAGCTCTTTTAACGGATTATCACGCCCAGTCCCTCGGGCATGCACAGGAACCCCACCGCGCATGCCCATAGGGGTGGGCGCGGACATTCCACCTGTTCCTTTCTTACCGCCGCGTTGAGTAGACTTCTTTTTCGTTGGTCAGATCGGTTCGCTTTTGGCTATTTGCCTCACAGCTCTTAGGAGTTATTTCTTATTTGATTTTCCTCTCTTCTCTTTTTGTTTGTTCTTCTAAAAAACTTTTAAAAACCCTTTATTTTCTGTTGAGGGGGAGTCTACCGATTACCTCAGGCCTTCGGGCTATCCCCCCCCCAAATGTTCCCTCTTCTTCGCTTTCTTTTATGGAGAAGAAGTGGGTTTTTTTCAATAGGTGCAAGGGTTGCGGCAGCAAACTTGCTCCTCCCGACCGTCATACCCTCTGCATTTTTTGTCTCGGAGAGTCTCACCGGCCAGAGTCCTGTCGTCACTGTGCTCGTTTTTCTAATCAAACGCGGAAAAACCGAGCTGCGCGCCTTAAAGTAGCGCTGCTTGAATCGGACCTTACTCCTACCTCAGCAATGGAGGAGAGACCATCAACGTCGACAGCTCCGGCATCCAGACCTGCCTCCGATGCCGACCGCCCGACACCGAAGCTCCCGGCATCGAAGGCGCAATCTTCCGCTTCCACGCCAGTCAAGAAGAAAGCCAAGGCAAGTAAAGATCATAAGTCCGCGAAGAAGGGCACCTCAAAGTCCCTTAAGGCGGCAAAGAAGGGGAAGGAAGCGGTGCCTGCACTGGGTGATGCCCCTATAGTGCTTCCCGCTCCAACGGCAGTATCGATATCGGAGGCCCAACTCCCTCCGCCGATACCGACCATTCAATTACTTGATTCCTCCATCCAACAAGTGGAGCGTCCGTACTCCGACATTGACACGGTGGAGCTCCTAAGTCACCACAGATTTAGTCAAATGAATGGCCCACTCCTTAGGCCTCTCTGTTGTCCAGCAACATCCGCAGGCAACAGATGCCGTTTTTGATATCGTCCAGCTTGATACCTCTTCCACCTTGGCGTTGCCCATGTCTTCAGTCCTTTTGCAGGCAGCAAAGGCACCATGGCTAAAACCCTCGTCAGCCCCAGTGTCCACGAGACGACTGGACCACATGTACAGGGTCCAAGAACCAGATGCTGAATTCCTGTTCTCGCACCCTCAGCCTAACTCGGTGGTGATAACATCTTCCTCTAAATCTAAGAGGACACACTCCGCTCCTTCTGACAAGGAAGGTAAGAAATTGGATGCCTTTGGCAGATGCTTCTACTCCACAGGAGCATTAGGAGTCAAGGCCACTAACTACCTGGCCTGCATGAATAGGTATCAGTATACTCTTTGGGAACGGTTCTCCGAACTTCTAACCCACCTCCCAGAAGACAAACTCCAGGCAGCCAGAGTCATCCAAAAGGAAGGCATGGTGTTGGCAAAACAACAGCTCAACACTACTAAGTATGTCCTTGAGATATCCTCCAGAACGATGGCCTCTGCAATAGCTCTTAGGAGACATTCCTGGCTCTGCAGTACTAATCTGCCCGTGGATACTAGATCTTATGTGGAAGACCTTCCATTTGATGGGCAGGGACTTTTCAATGCCATTACTGATTCTACTTTACAAGAATTAGATAAGAGCATAAAAGCTTCTCAAGCTTTAGCAGTGTCATCCTCTGTGAGGCAACAATAGCGAGATGGAGGCGTTTGACCCATATTAGTCCCGAAGCAAGATGGAGGCGTTCGACCCATATTAGATCTAACGGAACTGAACCGTTTTGTGACCTACCACCGCTTCCGGATGGTGTCCCTACAACAGATTATGCCATTGCTTCGGAAACACGTCTGGATGGCCACCCTCGACCTCCAAGACGCGTACTTCCACCTTACCATCCACCCCTCCCACCGCCAATACCTACGCTTTGCGATTGGTCAACAGCATTACCAGTATACGGCACTTCCATTCGGCCTGTCCAGCGCCCCAAGAGTCTTCACAAAGACTATGATTGTGGTTGCAGCTTTCCTCCGTCTCTGGGGTGTCTCCATCTACCCATTTATCGACGATTGGCTTCTGGTAGCGCCTTCCAAGAACGCCCTGGTCTCAAACGTCACAGAGACTCTGGCACTATTAGAGAATCTGGGCCTCCAAGTCAATCAACAAAAGTCTCAATTGTATTCAGTCCAGAGAATACAGTACATAGGCGCTGTACTCGATTCCGACACATGCATGGCTTACCTGCCCCACGACAGGGCTGCAGATATCATTTCCTTAGCCACCGTCGTCCGTACCCAACCCTCCGTCACTGCCTTCCAAATTCAGAGGCTGCTTGGCCTGATGGCTGCAACTACGTCGGTTCTTGTCTTTGCCAGACTCAAAATGCGTCCTTTACAGCTCTGCGTTATCCGCAACTACGATCTGTCGAAAAACGCACACATCGTCCTCCTATCCCCTCTTCCCAGCATATGGGACTCGTTACTTTGGTGGACTGTCCCTTCGAATATCCTCCAGGGAGCACCCTTCCACCCTCCATCACCCGAAGTCACCATAATGACGGATGCTTCCCTGACAGGATGGGGTGCACACTCCATGGGCCTTTCCGTTGGAGACAAATGGGTCGCGCAGATGAGGAAGCGACACATAAACTTTCTAGAACCCCTGGCTATACAACACGCTGTCACCAGCTTCCTACCTTTAATCAAGGGAAAATGTGTCACGGTCCTCACGGACAACACCACGGCGCTATCGTATGTCAACAGACAGGGAGGCACCGTTTCCCTACGCCTCTGCAACCTTGCCATCCAATTGTGGGAGCTTTGCATCGCCAACAACATTTTCCTCGTGGCCAGTCACATTCCCGGACACATGAAGGCAGACCATCTAAGTCGATCAGGACTCAGCCTTCACGAGTGGGGGATGAACCCAACATACCTCCTCCCACTCTTCCACAAGTGGGGAGCACCCCAAGTCGATGTCTTTGCCACCAGAAACAACAAAAAGTGTCCTCTGTTCTGCAATCG
The DNA here is from genome assembly GCF_001447785.1 of Gekko japonicus. NCBI lineage: Eukaryota > Metazoa > Chordata > Lepidosauria > Squamata > Gekkonidae > Gekko > Gekko japonicus. The sequence continues at coordinate 285,490 of NW_015171539.1, forward strand.
AGGAGGCAAGGACCCACAATCTCCGGGAGACGGCCTCCTTTACCCTTGGTCTACGGGACTTCTTTACCTGTTCCCTCCCTTACCTCTGCTTCTCAGAGTGGTCCGCAAAATACTCAGAGATGCCGCGGACTGCATCTTAATAACCCCATGGTGGCCGAGACAACCTTGGTTTTCAACAGTCCTCGAGCTATCACAAGGAATATACCATCAATTCCCTCCGGCTCAGGACCTCCTCCTCCTCCCGGACTCCCCTCTCCTACATCACGACATACCACAACTGAAACTAACGGCATGGAGAATAACGTCGTCGGCTTCTCCACCCGTGTAGTGAATGTTCTCTTGAATTCCAGGAAGCCTACTATGCGGAGGTCCTACAATTATAAATGGCGAAGGTTCTGTTCTTCCCTAGGTGATGACGCCCCTCGAGCCACCTCAGTGGGTCTCGAAAGAGTTTTCCAATTCCTCCTCTCCCTAGCTGACTCGGGACTTGCCCATTCATCGTTACAAGTTTATTTGGCCGCCCTTTCTGCCTACCATATTCCAGTTGATGGATGCACACTGTTTTCCCATCCGTTTTCGAAACATTTTTTAAAAGGTTTATTGCATCTCTACCCTCCTGTCAAAACTCCGGTCGCTCCCTGGGACCTTCCTCTAGTTCTCCGCCAGCTCACGAGGAAGCCCTTTGAGCCGCTTGCAACATGCGAACTTAAAATTCTAGCATGGAAAACGGCCTTTTTAATTGCTGTCACCTCGGCTAGACGAGTGGGAGAAATATTGGCTTTCCGACACACCTTACCTGTCCTTTCTGCCGAAGGTGGTGTCAGAGTTCCTCCCTGATTTCTTCCCAAATCCAACATCACCAGAAGACAAACTATTACACACTTTAGATATGAAGCGGGCTCTCCTGTTCTACCTTAGTAGAACACACCCAACGAGATGAGACTCCCAACTGTTTGTCTCTTACGCGTCAGCACGGCTGGGCACTCGCATCACGGCTCAGCGCCTGTCAAAGTGGATTGTGGGTCTCATCGCCAAACAGAATTTTTTCGAAAATGCAAACAAACCGACACGCTGGCTAGCCTTTAGACTTAAACAAGAAGAGAAACAAAGATATATTAAAATATTAAGGAATGAACAAGGTGAAGATAAGCATAGAATAGATGACCTGAAAGATATTGCTAAGAATTTTTACACCAAATTATATAGGAAGGAAACTATTGATACAGACGCTATCCAGACCTTCTTAAAGAACAGAGTACACACAAAGAAATTAAATGAGGACCAAAAAAATATCTTAAACCAAAAAATAACATCGACAGAAATAGCGGGAGCAATTAAAAACCAAAAGAAAAATAAAGCTTCTACATTTTTTTTAATAGGGGTTGATTTGTGGCGGTTTGAAGGAACTGGCGGGATGTCCACGCCCACCCCTCTGGGCATGCGCGGTGGGGTTCCTGCGCATGCCCGAGGGACTGGGCGCGAAAATCCGTTAAAAGAGCTTGCTACAGTACCGATCGATCCAGCGCGTCCGCACTAGATCCCATGGGTGTGAATGCACAGATGACCACTGAAAGATCACCAGTTACAGGTAAGCAACCTGTTTTTCTCTCAGAGCTGTTCTCTCAAGAGCAGTTCTCTCAGAGCTCTCTAGGCCCCACCTGCCTCACAGGGTCTCTGTTGTGGGGAGGGGAAGGGAAAGCAGATTGTAAGCCGCTCTGAGACTCCTTCGGGTAGTGAAAGGTGGGCTATAAATCCAATCTCTTCTCTCTCTTCTCTATAACATTAAAAGAGCACTGGTGTAGAACTGGGGAGGCCTGGGTTCAGTCCCCCCACAGCTGTGGCCCTTTTGGGGTCTCTGTGTGAATCCCTTTCTCTGAGCCGTACCTACCTCACAGGGTTGTCCTGAGGTTATCGCCCAGGAAGAGAGACACGTGGTGTCCTTAGGGAAGGGCTGGGATAACAACACTCGTGGGCACTCCATGAAACTGCAGAGCGGTCGGGTTAGAACGGATAAAAGGAAGTACTTCTTCACCCAAAGAGTGATTAACACATGGAATTCACTGCCACAGGAAGTGGTGGGTGCTACAAGCATGGACGGCTTCAAAAGGGAATTAGATAAGCATATGGAGCAGAGGTCCATCAGTGGCTATTAGCCACAAGGTATAGCTAGGGGCTCTGGGGCAAGTGATGCTCTGTCTTCTTGGTGCTTGGGGGGGGGTCAACAGTGGGAGGGCTTCTAATGTCCTGGCCCCACTGCTGGACCTCCTGATGGCACTGGTATTTCTGGCCACTGTGTGACACAGAGTGTTGGACTGGATGGGCCTTTGGCCTGATCCAACATTGGCGTCTCTTATGTTCTTATGTTCTTATGAATCAAACCCGAGACCTTCGCCCTGCGCATCTCGTGGTGGCAAACCCAAACACAGATGCCTAGAAGGGAAGGCGGAGGTCCACACGAGGACAACGGGAGTATTTTATCAGGAAAAGGTTGTCCGATCTGCCGGTGCCGGGAAGCACCGCTTACAAGCATGTGCTCTGCCACTCAGCTAGTGATGAGGAGGAGACCTGTCGCGTTGTGGGTGGTTCTGGCGCATGCTAGAGCACGGGGGGGGGGGGATAAGAGCTGTGAGCCAGCATCTCTCCCCCCCCATGCCTGTTTCTGAGACTTTTTGTTGCTCTGAAGATCCCGGATGAGTCACCCTGCTTGGCTGCTTCCGGGAGGCCTGCGTGTTCCTGAGAGGCTGCTCTGGGTAGAGTGCCATATGGTGCCAAGGAGAAAAATGGAGACACCAGGGGTCGGGTGGGGAGGGGGGGGGTGAGAGAACGACAGGCGAAGGGAAACTGCTGGGTAATTAATTCCGCCCCCTTAGCCCTCTGAAAACGGCATGACGTCTGGATGCTTTCTTTGAGACGCAGGGAACAAATGTGGTGGTGGTGGGGACACACACAGAAAGACTGGTGGGGGGGGAGGGAGAGTTCTGCAGGGCATAACCGCAGAGCGGAAACGGTTGGCAAGCGTGAACAAACAACCACCCAGAACGTTTGTTCCCACGGTCTCTCCCCGGATAAGGACGAGGTCTCGGGAAAGCACAGAGGAGCTTATGCTCTCTTATGTTCTTATGGAGCAGAGGTCCATCAGTGGCTATTAGCCACAAGGTATAGATAGGGGCTCTGGGGCAAGTGATGCTCTGTCTTCTTGGTGCTTGGGGAGGGGGGTCAACAGTGGGAGGGCTTCTAATGTCCTGGCCCCACTGGTGGACCTCCTGATGGCACCTGGTATTTCTGGCCACTGTGTGATACAGAGTGTTGGACTGGATGGGCCTTTGGCCTGATCCAACATTGGCGTCTCTTATGTTCTTATGAGCTGCGTTCTGCCTCCCTCCCGCAAGCAACCGGGAATCTAGGCGGGCAGTGTCGGAATCAAGATTGCCACGTGTTCGGCTCCGGGGGGTCTTTCACAGCAGCCCGAAGTTAAAACGGTGGTGGTTCATACAGGGGAAGGGGACTGTAGAAGCTTGACCCCATGTAATGGCTGTGTCGTGAGCCGGTGTGAAAGGTGCAGGAGCAGGGCCAAGAGGAGCAGGCGGCAACCCAATCCTGTTTTGTGCAGGAAAGCAATGTGCAGTTTACTGTTTATTTATTTAGACCAGTGGTTCCCAGCATGGTGCCCACGGGCAGGGTGGCACCCACTAACACCTACCTCACAGGGTGTCTGTTGTGGGGAGGGGGAGGGAAGGGAGTTTGTGAGCCGCTCTGAGACTCCGAGTGAAGGTATAAATCCAATCTCTCTTCTGGGACCCACAAAGTGTTATTAGAAAGTGGGCGGGGACAGGCTGGGCACCTGCCCAGTAGGGCTTCTGATTGGCCACTGGAGATCAGATGGGCTGGGCAGATTAAAAAAACATTTCGGTGGCAGCTGCCACCCCACGATTGGTTTTATCCCCTCTCACTACTCTTTACCAGTGTATTCTTTTTTAAATTATCCCCCTTGCAGTTGGTTTCCAGTTTGGTGTAGTGGTTAAGTGTGCGGACTCTAATCTGGGAGGACCGGGTTTGATTCCCCACTCCTCCACTTGCACCTGCTGATGTGACCTTGGGTCAGTCACAAGCTCTGGCACAGCTGTCCTTGAGAAAGAGCAGTTTGTGTCAGAGTTCTCTCAGCCCCACCCACCTCACAGGGTGTCTGTTGTGGGGAGGGGGAGGGAAAGGAGTTTGTAAGCCGCTCTGAGACACCTTTGGGTAGTGAAGGGCGTGGTATAAATCCAATCTCTTCTCTTCTTCTTCTTCTTTCCGTGTGTGGCTCTGCCTCTAGCAGCCATTTTGTGGCTGTACTCACCACCTTGTGTCAGAATTCTAAAGGTGCCCACGGGCTCAAAAAGATTGGGGACCCCTTTTTTAGATGATGACTTGCTACAGGTACTGGGACAATTTGCCTCTGAGAGCCGGTTTGGTGTAGTGGTTAAGAGCGCAGACTCTAATCTGGGAGAACTGGGTTTGATTTCCCACTCCTCCACATGCAGCTGCTGGGTGACCTTGGGCAAGCCACAGTTCTCTCGGAGCTGTTCTCTCAAGAGCAGTGCTCTCAGAGCTCTCTCAGCACCACATACCTCACAGGGTGTCTGTTGTGGGGAGGGGAAGGGAAGGAAATTGTAATCCGCTTTGAGACTCCGAGTGATGGGCGGGGTACACATCCAATCTCTTCTTCTTCTTCGTATAAACTACACGATTATAGCCCTGCCGGATCTGACCAAAGGTCGCAATCTTGTTTCCTACATTAGCCCACTAGATGCTCCGGAGAGCTCGTGGCACCAAACCCAAATCCTCCTCTCAGTGTTCTAAGATCTACTGCCTCCAATCATGGAGGTTCCATTTTGCCATCTTGGCTAACAGCCATTGATTGTCCTCTCCTTCCATGAATTTGTCTGATCCCCTTTTAAGCCCATCGAAGCCAGCAGTCTTTACTACGTCTTGTAGCAGTGAATTCCTCGAGCGAATTACACCTTTGTGAAAACATTTTTTCCTCAGTCTTGAACCTTGTACCTGTCAATTACATTGAGAGCTCCCAGGTTCTGGTTTTTTGGAGAGAAGGAGACAAGGTTTGCTCTCTTTCTCTCTCTCTCCTTTCTACACACCTAGAGACATTTGTAATCCTGCCCCATCACCCCTACAGTAGCTATAAAAAGACAAGAGTCCTACTGGATCAGACCAGTGAGGGTCCCTCTAGTCCAGCATCCGGCCTCACACAGGGGCCTCAACCAGTTCCTCTGGAGGGCCAACGACAGGGCAGAGAGGCCGAGGCCTTCCCCTCATAAGGACATCAGAAGATCCCTGCTGGATCAGACCAGTGAGGGTCCATCTAGTCCAGCATCCCATCTCACACAGTGGCCCCAACCAGTTCCTCTGGAGGGCCAACGAGAGGGCATAGAGGCCGAGGCCTTCCCTTCATAAGAACATCGGAAGACTCTAGTCCAGCATCCTGTCTCACACAGTGGCCTCAACCAGTTCCTCTGGAGGGCCAACGACAGGGCATAGAGGCCGAGGCCTTCCCTTCATAAGAACATCGGAA
>NW_015171539.1:291332-291493 GCF_001447785.1 Gekko japonicus
ATCCTGTCTCACACAGTGGCCTCAACCAGTTCCTCTGGAGGGCCAACAACAGGGCAGAGAGGCCGAGGCCTTCCCTTGATAAGATCATCAGAAGAGCCCTGCTGGGTCAGACCAGTGAGGGTCCCTCTAGTCCAGCATCCTGTCTCACACAGTGGCCTCAA
>NW_015171539.1:292315-299022 GCF_001447785.1 Gekko japonicus
ATTATTTTTCTTGATGTACGATGAATAGGACCTGTAGACCACATCCATCTCGCTGCAAAGGTATTCCGCTGTTAAATCTGTCACTGGGGCTATTGCTTCACTCAACCGTTGCTTCAGATTCTCTCCTTCAATTTCCAGGACCCCTTGAAACCATAGGACCTAATTTGCTTTATCCATTTGTAGCTGTAAAAGCTTTGACTCTTCCGTAGCTTGCTTCATTTCCAGCTTTTGCACCTTTTTCTTAACTTTTTTAGTAGTGACGTCCATTTCCTTCACCTTCTCTCCCATTTGCTCTGTTGCTTTGAAGGATTGAGTCGGTTGCATCCACTGCGCTGCCACACTCTGCCCAATTGTTGACAGTTGTTGTTTAATGCCAGTGATCTCGTCCAGCAGGGGGCGCAGGGAGTCAGCCAAGAGTTTTGAGAGCTCAGTGACCTCATCCGTTCGAGGACTGCCCCCTAGGTTTAATTTCAGCAGCTTCTCCGGTTTCTTCCCCGCCATCTTTTTGGATTTGTTTACTTTTCAAAAAAGTTGCTAAAGTCTCTGATATTCGCCCGAACGCTTTTCTGCGCTCTGGTAAGTCTCTTAAAACAGTTTTAGTCGCTTATTTTTCCTCTCCCCCCCCTTTCCTTCCGTGTTCCGTCTATGCGTTTGGGAGGGACCCCTCCCCCGCTCGCTTTCCCGTCGCTCTTTTAGGTGGGGCAGCTTCTTTTTATATCTTCATTCTCGCTTCAACCCGACTCATGGTTCGTTGTTGGCCATTCGGCCTCACTCGTCATCATTTATTTCGCCCGATCTCCAACGCTTGTCCCGGTCAGCAGCACTCGTACCATGCGGTCACTCAGCGGCAGGACCTTCAGGGTGGAGGTGCGCCTCAATTCTCCGGCTTTCGGCCATCGAAGAGGTCGCCCCTCAAAAGCCCCTCAAAAGCTGGGAGCCTTTTACCAAGGCTCCGGGGGGGGGGTTGCGACCCATCGGACCCTCTCCCACACGCTGGTGTGCAGTGTACATCCCCGGGACGTCTCGGAGATGTGTCTGCCTGCGTGTCGCCATAAACCGGAAGCCGCGAATGTAGTGTATTGCAAACAGTTCATGAATCGCTTCATTAACTCCCCATGTTAAGCTTCGAGCCGAACATAGGCTCCACAGTACTGTTTGACTATTGGTCGCTCTGCAACAGCGACCAATCAGAACTATGCCAGTTCCCTGAGAGGGAAAGACTTTCATTGGCCCTTATCCTCACAACCTCATTGGTTGTTTATTGTAAATAGGCGTGGCTACGTTAGCCCGGGAATGTTTAAAAGGAGCCTCGCTCCCAATGTTAGTTCCGTTCTGGTTATGAATGCGTTTAAGTGCTTGTTCGTTACTTCAATAAAGCTGAATCACTTGCTGAAATCACTCTCCGGTCTTTGTTAGCGGCGATCTAACAGCGAATTCCACATTTTAATCACTTTCTGGGTAAAGAAGTATTTCCTTTTGTCCGTCCTGAACCTACTGCCCATCAGCTTCATTGGATGCCCTCGAGTTCTAGTATTTGGGAGAAGAAGAAAAAGGGTGGAGTCACACGTGCCAGATAAAACGGGGGGGGGGGGGGGCTATTTCCTCTGGGAGAATTAGACCTGCAGTTGCGCGATCACACCTCCTTTCGAAGCTGCAGGCGCAGTCCGTCAGTGTGTGAGTGTGTGATCAGACACAACAGCGGGTAAGTTGCTTTTGTGTGTGCATAATTTCATAAGCCGCTATCCTGTGTCCCCCTTAGCCATCTCTTTCCTAAACTGAAAAGTCCCAGACTCAGCTGTCTCTTCTCTAAGCTGAGCTTCGGAGGGCAGCCGTGTTTGGTCTGCAGTAGAAGACGAAGATTCGAATCCAGTAGCACCTCGGAGAGTAACGAGATTTTCTGGGTATGAGCTTTTGAGAGTCGACGCTCCCTTTGTCAGATACAGACGGAGGGAGCTTTGATTCTCAGAAGCCCACAGCCCAGAAATCTTGTTGGTCCCTAAGTGCTACTGGACTCTTGCCCTTCTAAGCCGAAAAGTCCCAAACTCTTCAGCCTTTCATAGAATCATAGAATGTTAGAGTTGGAAGGGACCTTGCAGGTCATCTAGTCCAGCCTCCTGCACTCTGCAGGAGCATAGCCGAAAGATAGCCCTACAACATACCCGAAAGATGGTCGTCCAGCCTCCGCTTGAAAACGTCTAGCGAGGGAGCATCCACCACCTCCCGAGGCAGACTGTTCCACTGCTCAGCCACTCTGACAGTTAGGAAGTTTCTCCTGATATTTAGCCGGTAACGACTCCCTTGTAATTTCCACCCATTAGGTCTAGTCTTGCAATCCGGAGCAAGAGAGAATAGATCTGCTCCATCTTCTACATGACAGCCCTTCAGATACTTGAAGACTGCAATCATGTCCCCTCTAAGCCTTCTCTTTCCCAGGCTAAACATACCCAACTCTTTCAGCTTTTCCTCATGAGGGTTTCCTCTTAGGGAGGGCAGCCCAGCCCTTTTATCATTTTGGCTGCTGCCCCTTTTCTGTACCTTTTCCAGCTCTGCGATATCGTCTGCTTTTTTCCAGTGTGAGTCTCTTATGGGGATGTTTCAGAGAACATGATCTTTTTATTGAACATTTCCCCCCCCCCCATTCCCTCCCTTAATGGAGAAAATTACACAGACACCAACGTAGCACAGCCCATAGAAACCGAGGTGGCGACATTATTTATGGAGATTAGTGCTTCAAAAAAATGGAACGCAGACAAAAGCGGCGAAATAATACGGGATAAGTGCGCAAACTTTAGATTGACTGACATCCTTCCAAAATGAAACGTGGGAAGGCGAGGGCAATAGAAGCTGATGAGTCTCCCATTTATGAATGGCACAAAAGGAAAGTGCTTGGCAGCAAAAGCGTCTGGTGGGGAGAAACCCTGAGACAACCCAAATCGATGGTTGAGCTAAGAACATCAGAAGAGCCCTGCTGAATCAGAGACCAGTGGTCCATCTAGTTCAGCATCCTGTCTCACTCAGTGGCCAACCAGTTTCTCTGGAGGGCCAAGAGGGGACAGAGTCCAAGGCCTTCCCCTGATAAGAATACCTGAAGAGCCTTTCTGGATCAGACCAGTGAGGGTCCATCTAGTCCAGCATCCTGTCTCACACAGTGGCCTCAACCAGTTCTTCTAGAAGGTTAACATCAGGGCATAGAGGCCGAGGCCTTCCCCTCATAAGAACATCAGAAGAGCCCTGCTGGAGCAGACCAGTGAGGGTCCATCTAGTCCAGCATCCTGTCTCACACAGTGGCCTCAACCAGGTCTTCTAGAAGGTTAACATCAGGGCATAGAGGCCGAGGCCTTCCCCTCATAAGAACATCAGAAGAGCCCTGCTGGAGCAGACCAGTGAGGGTCCATCTAGTCCAGCATCCTGTCTCACACAGTGGCCTCAACCAGGTCTTCTAGAAGGTTAACATCAGGGCATAGAGGCCGAGGCCTTCCCCTCATAAGAACATCAGAAGAGCCCTGCTGGAGCAGACCAGTGAGGGTCCATCTAGTCCAGCACCTTGTCTCCCACAGTGGCCAACTAGTTCCTCTGGAGGGCCAACAAACAGAGCATAGAGGCTGAGGCCTTCTCCTGGCACTGGTATTCCAAGACCGACTGCCTCTGAACGTGGAGTTTCCCTTCAGTCTAGTAGCCCCTGATAGACCTATCCTTTGCGAATCTGTCCCATGCCCTTTTAAAGCTGCGGCTACTCCTTTAAAACCTTCCGTGAAGATAGTTTCAGAGGTCAGCCATGCTGGTCTGCAGTGGAAGAGCCAGTAGTGCCTCAGAGACCAACAAGATTTTCAGTGTATAAGCTTTTGAGGGCTGAAGCTCTAACGGAGGGAGCTTTGACTCTAAAGCTTATACCTTGAAATTCTTGTTGGTCTGTATAGTGCTACTGGACTCAAATCTAACTCCTTTAACACCCTTTCTTTATGTCATGAGAATGTAAGAAGAGCCCTGCTGGATCAGACCAGTGAGGGTCCATCTAGTCCAGCATCTTGTCTCACACAGTGGCCTCAACCAGTTCCTCTGAAGAGCCAACAACAGGGCAGAGAGGCTGAGGCCTTCCCCTCATAAGAACATCAGAAGAGCCCCTGCTGGATCAGACCAGAGAGGGTCCATCTAGTCCAGCATCTTGTCTCACACAGTGGCCTCAACCAGTTCCTTTGGAGGGCTATCAACGGCATAGAGTCTGAGGCCTTCCCCTCATAAGAACATCAGAAGAGCCCTGCTGGATCAGACCAGTAAGGGTCCATCTGGTCCAGCATCCCGTCTCACACAGTGGCCTCAACCAGTTCCTCTGGAGAGCCAACAACAGGGCAGAGAGTCTGAGGCCTTCCCCTCATAAGAACATCAGAAGAGCCCTGCTGGATCAGACCAGTAAGGGTCCATCTGGTCCAGCATCCCGTCTCACACAGTGGCCTCAACCAGCTCCTCTGGAGGGCCAACAACAGGGCAGAGAGGCCGAGGCCTTCCTCTCATAAGAACATCAGAAGAGCCCTGCTGGATCAGACCAGTGAGGGTCCATCTGGTCCAGCATCCCGTCTCACACAGTGGCCTCAACCAGCTCCTCTGGAGGGCCAACAACAGGGCAGAGAGGCCGAGGCCTTCCTCTCATAAGAACATCAGAAGAGCCCTGCTGGATCAGACCAGTGAGGGTCCATCTGGTCCAGCATCCCGTCTCAAACAGTGGCCTCAACCACTTCCTCTGGAGAGCCAACAACAGGGCAGAGAGGCCGAGGCCTTCCTCTCATAAGAACATCAGAAGATTCGTGCTGGGTCAGACCACTGAGGGTCCATCTTAGTCCAGCATCTTGTCTCACACAGTGGCCTCAACCAGTTCCTCTGGAAGCCCTGTTTGAACTACCAGAATTTTATTTATAGAAGTGTATAACGTCTGGATCTATGGACCCTGAGGGTAGACAAACGCCAGTCTACAGCAATATTTCTTGTATGTTATCACTTTGCTTTGACTGCACAAGTCTTCTGCCTATGCAACCCACCTTTTGCTTTACAGATAGATCAAGACGGGTAGCCGCGTTAGTCTGTGTGCGGCAGTAGAAAAGAGCAAGAGTCCAGGAGAACCTTCAAGACCAACAAAATATGTGGTAGGGTGGGAGCTTTTGTGAGTCACTGCTCATTGCTCCAGATACAGCTAGTGAGCCGTGACTCACAAAAGCTGCCACATATTTTGTTAGTCTTTAAGGTGCTAGTGGACTCTTTCTGCAGTACGGTGCGTCATGCCTTGTAGCAGCGTAATAGCCCAGACTCGCGCTCTCTCTCTCTCTCCTCAGAGCTGAGCAGCTAAGCAGGGTCAGTATTTGGCTGGGAGACCACCAAGGAAAACCAGAACTGCTATGCAGAGGAAGGCAATGGCAAAGCCACCTTTGAAACATCTCTTTCCTGGGGAAACCCCATAGTGTCACCATGAGTCAGTGAGGACTTGATGGCACACTTTAATTATTGTGTCATGCCTTGGGCATGTCACATGTGGTTTAGTTTTGCTTGTGTTGTTTTCCAGTTCTATAAGCTCAGTCCTCTTGCATTGTTTATTGGAGATCTCATGCTGTTTGATCGACTCGGTTGTGTGTGTGTGTGTGTGTGTCTTAAGTAGAGATGTGAAGGCCCGGAAAAAAACCAGAAAAATTTGGGGGAAAGACGTGGGTTTTTCCCCCATTTTCCCCCTAAAGCCTTTTTTCCCGAAAAATTGGAAAAAGGAAAGGGAAAAAAAATGATTATGGAACATTTTATTTTAACATGGTGAATAAAATATTTTAAGACAAGGTGTTCAAGTATTTTCCAGATCATTTCTAAAAAATATGTATGGTATCAGATTGATCTAATTTCTGTACACTGAGGACGAGCAAGTCCTAGGTTACAAACTGAACTCTCCAATGCAAGAACAAGAGGCATTTCTTCCTTTAGGAGGTGGTATTGTCACAAGAAAAGAAAAAGGTTTCAGGTTGGGTTTTTTTGCATGTGGGTGGGTATTCTGTTTGTAATAATTGTTTGGATACACTATATTTTTAATAAGCTAGCCGTGATAATTTCATGCCAAGTAAAAATCTACTCAGTCATATTTTATGTTCCTAAAGTAATAGAATGACTTTCAATCTGGAAAAGAAAAAAGAAGTGCTAATGTAGCATTTTTTTCGTTTTTTCTGAAAATTTCCGTTTTTTCCTGGAAAAAACTGGGGGGGGAAACCCGGGTTTTTTTCCGAGCTTCAAAATTTCCGGAAATTTTACAGCTCTAGTCTTAAGTGCCATCAAGTTACTTCTTATACAAGTATAGTGTCTAGATCACGTGAAGTGATGGTATCGCTTTACTCTGCTCTGGTTAGACCTCACCTGGAGTATTGTGTTCAGTTTGGGGCACCACAGTTTAAGAAGGATATAGACAAGCTGGAACGTGTCCAGAGGAGGGCAAGGAAGATGGTGAGGGGTCTGGAGACCAAGTCCTATGAGGAAAACTTGAAGGAGCTGGGTCTGTTTAGCCTGGAGAGGAGACGACTGAGAGGTGATACGATCACCATCTTCAAGCACTTGAAGGGCTGTCATATTATAGAGGATGGGGCAGAGTTGTTTTCTGTTGCCCCAGAAGACCAGACCAGAACCAACGGGTTGAAATTAGAAGAGTTTTCGGCTGAACATTAGGAAGAACGTCCTGATGGTTAGAGCGG
>NW_015171539.1:299143-304915 GCF_001447785.1 Gekko japonicus
TGTGAACTTAGACAGAACATGAGGGGGGGAGGGCAGGAAGGGTTGCTCCGGTGCTTAGTTGCACCGGAGGCATCTGAATCGAGGCAGTTCAGCGGTGCGGTTGCTGTTAGATCTGACGGCAGCGTTTGACACCATCAGCCATCAGTTACTGATCCACCGCCTCGCCGACACTGGGATCCAGGGGCTCGCCTTGCGATGGCTTGTCTCCTTTCTCCAAGGTCGGGGGACAGAGGGTGGCGTTAGAGGAGCAGACGTCCCAGAGGTACCCGCTGGTTTGCGGGGTTCCTCAAAGTGCAGTACTGTCCCCCATGTTATTTAACATCTACACGCGCCCCCTCGCCCAGATTGCCCGGAGGCATAGGCTAGGGTGCCATCAATATGCAGATGACACCCAGCCCTATCTGTTGTTGGGTAGCCAGTCTGACTCTAAACTGGAAGATCTGGACTGGGTGTTACACGTCGTGGCTGGATGGCTTAGACTGAGCCAACTGAAATTGAATCTGATGAAGATGGAGGTCTTCTGTCTGAGCTTGGGTGGACCAAGGGTAGGGATCTGACCTTCGATGGGGCACTGTTGGTGCCAGCATTGGCGGTTAGGAGCTTGGGAGTGCTCCTGGATGCCTCGTTAACAATGGTCAAGTCAGCCTTTTATCATCTTTGGCTGATCAGGCTGTTGGTTCCCTTCTTTGAACATATACGACTTGGCAACAGTGATCAACATGATGGTCACCTCGAGATTGGAGTACTGTAATGCTCTCTACATGGGGCTGCCCTTGTCTCAGATCCGGAAGCTGCAGCTAGTGCAAAAGGCGGCAGCCAGGCTGTTGATGGGGCTCTCTATACGAGACCACATCCAGCCTGTGCTGAAGGCATTGCACTGGCTGCCAGTAGCTTACTGGATCCGTTTCAAGGTGCTGGTTTTGACCTTTAAAGCCCTATATGGTCAGGGGCCTGCCTACCTGAGGGACCGTCTTTCCCCACATGTGCCCCAGAGAGCACTGAGGTCAGGGATTCAAAATCGCCTGACTCTCCCCAGCCCGAGAGATGCCAGGTTGGCTGCTACTAGAGCCCCAGGGCCTTTTCAGTGGTGGCTCCACACTGGTGGAATGAGCTCTCGGATAACATCAGGGCCCTGCAAGACTTCTTACAGTTCCGCAGGGCCTGGAAAATGGAGGTCTTCCACCAGGCTTTCGATTAGGAGCCGCCACTGACGAATGTGCTACCGGAACATACTACGGCCCGCATGAAACATCGGTGGATATTGCCTTCCTCTGTATATTGAATGCCGCCATCATTTGTATTGTCCTTGTTAGAATTCTATAATGTTAGGTAATTGTTATTTATATTTTATTGTATTTTATTGTATTTACTGTTTTACTGCTTTTAATGCTTGTTCGCCAGTTCTTGAGCCAGTTCCCTGGCAAGGCGGGATACAAATCGAAAATAATAAATAAATAAATAGTTCTCATGGCCCTTTCTTACACGCCCAGGGAAATGCCAATTGCCACTTTGGGTTTAGGAAGCAATTGTTCTCCAAGCCAGTTTGGCCAGGGATCCTGGAGGTTTTTTTTTGCCATGTTCTGGGCATGGAGCAGGGGTCACTGGGTGCGTGGGGGGGAGGTATTTTTTAATGTCTTGCATTGTGCCAGGGGGTTGGACTAGATGACCCTGAAGGTTCCTTCCAACTCTATGATTCTATGACTCTAAGTAAATAATTTAAGGATGCAGAAGAGACCCTGGATGGGACGTAGCCTTGTCTGCCATTACGTTTTTATCCTTTTAATCAAGAGCGACTGTGATTCTTGCACCTGAGCTCCCTGATTAAAAACAAATTAACAGACAACTTCATCTATAGTCCAGCTTTCTTGCTGGGAGTCAAGGCGAATGACAGCTACAAACACTGCAGTCAGAGCGGCCCAATACCTAAAACGACCAGAATTAGAGACCCATATACTGAAACATGGCGGTAGGTAGCTAAAACATGCCGGTAGGTAGCCCCGACCCCTGTAAACATGTGGCCTTAGTTAGGGATAATTCGGGACTATGTAAACCGCTCAGAGACCCTTCAGGGTTTGGAGCGGTATAAATAAATAAACATTCCGGTGGGTAGCTGTGTTGGTCTGAAGCAACAGAACAAAGTTTGAGTCCAGTGGCACCTTTAAGACCAACAAAGTTTAATTCTGGGTATAAGCTTTTGTGTGCATGCACACAAATGCATATACCCAGAATTAAACTTTGTTCATGTACTAATACGTCTCGTAGATAATGAGTCCATTTGATGTAGTGGTTAGAGTGTCCGAGGAGAGCCAGTTTGGTGTAGTGGTTAAGTGTGCGGACTCTAATCTGGGAGAACCGGGTTTGATTCCCCACTCCTCCACTTGCACCTGCTGATGTGACCTTGGGTCAGTCACAAGCTCTGGCACAGCTGTCCTTGAAAAAGAGCAGTTTGTGTCAGAGTTCTCTCAGCCCCACCCACCTCACGGGGTGTCTGTTGTGGGGAGGGGAAGGGAAAGGAGTTTGTAAGCCGCTCTGAGACTCCAAGTGAAGGGCGGGCTATAAATCCAATCTTTTCTTCTTCTTCAGACTAGGGTCTGGGAGAATCCAGGTTTGAATCCCCACTTGTGCCCTGGAAGCTCGCTGGGTGACCTTGGGCCAGTTGCACGTTCTCAGCCTAACCTACCTCACAGGGTTGTTGTGAGGATAAAATGGAGGACAGGACAATGATGTAAGCTGCGTTGGATCCTCATTGCGGAAAAAAGTGGGGCATAAAGTAATACAGATAGTAAAGTAACGTTAAGATATTAGAGAACAATGCAGTGAAGCACTACGTTTCATACAAGAGATTAGATTCCATGTAGATGTCTGCAGATGTGTGTGGGGGGGACATTTTTCATCAATTCTGCCTCCCGTGGTAGCCCAAATCCCCCCCCCAAATGTTGTACCTGGGGGATGGGGACCCTCAGGAATTGGGGGGGGGGGAATCAGAGATCTCCCATGGGAGGTGGGGATCAGTGAAAATTGACTCCACCTTGTGCCTGCAGAAGTCGATGTGGTATCCAAGCCAACAGACAGAATAATAAAGCTGGGTTACAAAATTAGACTGTATTAAAAAATTGTGTGTGTGTATAAACTGCTGCCAAGTCACAGCCGACTTGTGGCGACCCCAGGAGGGTTTCGAGGCAAGAGACTAACAGCAGTGGTTTGCCGATTGCCTTCCTCCACATAGAGACCCTGGACTCCCATGGTAGTCTCTCATCCAAATACTCACCAGGACCGACTCTGATTAGCTTCTGAGATCTGATGAGGTCGTGCTAGCCTGGGCCATCCAGGTTAGGGCATTTAAAGATTAGACAGTATGGAAAAAAAAAAACCAACATAATATACCGAATGAGGACTACCTTAAATTCTACAGACTTTACCTACAACCTTAGAATCAGAGTTGGAAGGGACCTCCAAGGTCATCTAGTCTCCAACCCCCTGCACAATGCAGGAAATTCACAAATACCTCCCCCCCACACCCCCAGTGACCGCTGTTCCATGCCCAGAAGAACTTTGTTCAATTTATAGAAGAAGAGGAGGAGGAGGAGGAGGAGGAGGAGATTGGATTTATACCCCACCCTTCACTCGGAGACTCAGAGCAGTTTACAAACTCCTTCCCCTCCCCCTTCCCACAACAGACACCCTGTGAGGTAGGTGGGGCTGAGAGAGCTCTGAGAGAACTGCCCTTGAGAGAACAGCTCTGACAGAACTATGGCTTGCCCAAGGTCATCCAGCAGCTGCAAGTGGAGGAGTGGGGAATCAAACCCGGTTCTCCCAGATTAGAGTCCGCACACTTAACCACTACACCAAACCAATCACTGTCCTTTGTCCCCCACCCCCAACCTTCAAACTGGGATCCTCCAGCAAGCAAAGTAAAAAAAGCAAAACAATACGTGGTTGGAAATAAACGGAGCAATTCAATACATTGTGTACCAATTTCCTGGCTTCTCATCAACACCTACATTTGGGCTGCTGATTGCAGCTTGCACCCCAGAGAAGGTTCCTGTCAGTCATCTTCGTCTTTTCTCTCCCCCCCCCTTCAGATAATCGCCTTTGACGAACTGCGCATGGACTTCAAGAACCCCATCGACCAGGGCAACCCCGCCAGGGCAGTAAGTCTATACATGTCATGTCCGAGGTGTGTCTGTCTCTGTGTCCATTTGTTCGTCTTTCCCCTCCACCCTAATCCTCTCGGGTTGCCTCGCCCTCCTTGTTCCAGGCTCGGTTTATTAGAAGCGAGCCAGACGTAACAGGCGGAATACTTGTGGCCGGGGTAGAGGGATGCGTCTCTCCATTCCTTCTGCATTGTGTTCGGGTGCACTTGCACGATGGGTGGTGGTAGTCGGGAAGGGTCATAGCTAGGGATTTACCAATACTGCCTGTTTTCCTCCCCCCCCCCCCCTGATGTTGAGTTTCTTAGATTCACAGTTTGTTGTTGCTGATGATCTCAGTTAGGGTTGTTGTTTTTTTGTTAAGGACCTCTTAAAAATGTGGTGGTCACACGACTGATAGACAACTTGAAAACTGATAAATCACCAGGCCCGGATGGCATACATCCAGGAGTTCTGAAAGAACTCAAATGTGAACTTGTGGCTCTCTTGACAAAAATATGCAATCTTTCCTTAAAATCTGCCTCCATTCCTGAGGACTGGAAGGTGGCTGATGTTACCCCCATCTTTAAAAAGGGTTCCAGAGGAGATCCGGGAAATTACAGGCCAGTCAGTCTGACATCGATACCGTGAGTCCCTAGTGGGTTTCTTTGATTCACAGTTTGTTGTTGCCGATGATCTCAGTTAGTTTCGGGTTTTTTCTAAAGACCACTTAAAAATGTGGTGGTAACCGGTGCCCTCTGGGTACAGCCGGCTTATGCTTCACTGGTTGGCCACAGGTTGCTTTTCCCCCCATTGAAGGGAATTTTCTATGACTGAATCATACCAAAAAGCGTTAGGGTGCGTGTGTATGTGCACGCACACCATTGTTGGGGTTGCCAGCTCTGGGTTGGAGATCTTTGGGGTGGAGCCTGGAGATTTTTGGGGTGGAGGCTGGGTAGGGCAGGGTTTGGGGAGGGACCACAGCAGGCTACAATGCTGTAGAGTCCCCCCTCCAAAGCAGCCATTTTTTCCAGGGGGTCTCTGATCTCTGTAATCTGGAGATCAGTTGTAATTCTAGGAGATCTCTAGGCCTCACCTGGAAGTTGGCAACCCTGGGTGGAGGCCTGTCCTCGCAGCTATTGAAAATCAAGCCCTTTTGTACTGGCGTCGCCCCCCCCCCCCCCCCCTTCTACTGGATTCTGTTTCCTGATCTGCAGTGCAGCAGGTTAGACAAGATCTTTACACAGAGATATTGTACATGTATGAAATTTCATTCCGCGCAAGTAAAAGGCTCCCAATTAGCCAGGCAGCTGATCTCTCCCCACCATGGTTTTTAAACTGTCTTCTATACATCTGCTTGGCTTCTCTTCTGAGTCGCTACAGATAATGCCACTAGAACAAGCTAGGGCTATTGTTAAACAAAGAATATATGACACCGAAAGGCAAAGTGATATTACTAAAGTGTCGACTTTTTTGGCCCCAAAGGAAACAAAATATATAGTTGCTCCCGCAGTGTATTTATCTCTATTAGAGATTCCCTCTCACCGCAGGGCATACTCCCTGGCACGATGTAACATCTATCCTTCCGCGGTGTTAGAAGGCCGGTATAAAAAGGTACCTTTGTCTGAGCGACTATGCCCGT